>NC_135214.1:36546753-36574123 GCF_052324685.1 Brachyhypopomus gauderio
CACGGCCTCGCGTTTGTCAGAGCTGTTTCACAGTTCTGTGTGTTTTTAATCAAATCTTTCGTTACCCAGGATCCCAAGGAGAGGCTGGGCTGCCAAGTTCAGACCGGCTTCAGTGACATCAAGTCTCACACATTCTTCAGGAGCATAGACTGGGACCAGGTGAGGGATGAGAGTGATATGTGAGGGGTGAGAGAGTGAGAGGGAGAGAGTGAGATGTGAGGGGTGAGAGATTGAGAGGGAGAGAGTGAGATGTCAGGGGGTGAGAGGGTGAGAAGTGAGTCAAGTCATTCAAGTCATTTCTTGAATCTGCTCCTCCCAGATGTCAGTTTGAACAATTAAGAAAATAACTCTTAAGAAAAAACCCTGTGACATTTGATGTATTTAATGTATCAAATTTTTTTGCTGTAATTACTTCATGGAACATAATTTCCTTATATGTACTCAGAGCCGGAGTGGCTAATCGGGAGATTCGGGAGGATTCCCGATGGCCCCCTCATGTCAATCTCTAGTTTGGGCCGTTTGGGAGGGAAAAATAATTTTGGTCCGGATTTGGGTATAAAACTCCCGGGCTGAAAAAGTGTCCCACTCCGGCCCTGTATGTACTCCAACCACCGATCTGTACGACCCCCCCAGGTCTCCCCAACAAACTACAACAATATCCAAAAAAAGCCCAATACAACAGAACCCTACTGCTGGGCAGATGTGCAATGCCTAAGAAACCAACCGACAACATTAGAATGTTGGTGCTCATTGGGCCTGATATTAGAATATTGCCATTCATTGGAGTACATGAGTCTGATAACATTAGAATATTGCCATTTATTGGAGTACATGAGTCTGATAACATTATAATATTTGCACTCACTGAGTACATAGATAAGTAGATATGCAGTGGTGAACAGTAACTAAGTAAATGTAATTCGTTACTGTACTTAAGTAACATTTCCATGTATCTGTACTTTACTCAAGTACTTTTATTTGGTAAGACTTTATACTTTTACTTCACTACATTTCAAAGCGAAACCTTTTACTTTTCACTTCGTTACATTTACAGAAACATCTCGTTTTCATTTTTAAATCAATGCTTAATAAAATACCGAAAGGACAAAGTGTACCATGTCACAGACTATAACCAATCAGCGCTCAGTAAGAGATTAAGATTTGTACGCTAAATGGCTGAGTGTGACGCACGGGGTGGAGCGAAGTACGAGACACAGAATCCCTTGCTGCGACAGACGTCACTTTTTATTTTTACAAATATTGCGCAATAGCGCATGTAGCAAATGAACACTGACACGGAATGTGTAAACATTAGACAAAGACGAGCACAGGACACTGCGCGAGCGCACATTAAATAGACAAACCACATTAGCCCCACGTGATTACGAGACGGCCCACAGGTGAGACAGATTATCACAAGACATAACCACCATCACGAATATCCATAGACGCAGACGATTGCACGTGGACAACGTAAACACATGCCCAAAAGGGAGGGGCCGGGGTCCTCAACGTGACACTGAGGATCTGACATGGCTGCAACAGATGGCTTTCCCCAACACCCCTGGCCTTATTTAGCTGAATTGTTTGAATTCCTCCAAAAGAACAATGATTCGTATTCCTCCTTTACATTCCGAAGAACACATCACTGTCATCATTTATGAACTTGCCGTCAAACTTGAAAAAACACATCGAAGTAAGTTCGCCATTAGATGAGTACTACCAACAGGGTGGTTTATATACCCCGGTTAATTATATCACATTGAAATTCACTACATTTAACAGATGCTTTTATCCAAAGTAATGTGCTAGTACCCAAATTGCCATCTGTGGAGATCCTAAGCGGCAGTTTAACACAGGAGACTCCCACATCAAACGTTAAAGCCGGGGACACTTTACCTTTCTAGTGTGAATTATTAATATGGATAAAGTTTGGAAATGAATGTTGTGAGGATAATATAGGCTAGTTTTGTGTATTTTGTGTTTGCTAGGCAAATGTAAGGCACTGTTTCCTGTTCACCTGTTGATCAAGTAGACCTAGGAGTTTTGATGTGACGCTAAGAAAAAAAAGTTTTTACTTTTACTTTTAATACTTAAGTATTTTTGAAGGCAGATACTTTTGTACTTCTACTCAAGTAAAAAAATTTGAGGTGAATACTTTTACTTTTACTTGAGTAATATTCAGTGCAAGGTAACTGTACTTTTACTCAAGTACATAATTGGTGTACTTCGTCCACCACTGTAGATACGTTAGTTTGACATTAGAATGTTTGTGTTCATTAAAGTATATAGATACGTAGATAATGTTTTAACATTAGAATGTTGGCATTCATTGTAGTATATAGATACGTAGATAATGTTAGTTTCACATTAGAATGTTGGCGTTCATTGGAGTACAGTAGAACCCCAGAAGTTGACGGTAATCCGTTCTGGAACTCGCGTCGACAACTGATGCAGTTGAGTTCCGAATCGAATTTCCCCATAAGAAATAAATGAAAACCGATCAATTGGTTCTCGACCATCAAATTTTTTACCATACATTTCCCTATTTCCGTACGCATTTTTCAAAAATGATCAACAATTACACTCTTAGGTAAGTAATACTGTATAAAACTAATGTTTTAACAAAATAATCTAACATAGCCAATGAATTTCAATGCGAAGTCCGTCACCCGAATGCGTTTTTCATAGTTCTCTATGATCGCCTTTTTGAACTTTATTGTTGTTCTAACCATTTTCCTCTTCTGCTTTTCTGCTATGTCTTTCTTGGAACCAATGTTTTTTGTTTAAAACAGTACAAAAAACAACAAAAATATAGCAAAAGCTTGGAGCACAGCCTCAAAATAGTTTAAAACCTATTGAACAAAAATGCCAACTAGTGGCATGTGACCAAAGCACAAACTGTATTTTGTTTACTAATGTCACTCAGTTTTGTTCGAGCTTCGAGACAAATTTTCTCTAAATTTTGGGGTTCATTGGAGTATATAGATACGTAGATAATGTTAGATATTAGAATGTTAGCGTTCGTTGAAGTATATAGATACATAGATAATAGGGGTGTGACGAGATCTCGCGAGATGTAACTCGGCGAGATTTCTCGTAGCGTTAAAAATCTGTCTCGCGGGATTCAGCAAGCAGCCAGAATGACGTCGGAAAATATCTATTGAAGATGCACCCGCCACTTTCAAATCGTTTGTTTGGCAGCATTTGAACAGGTAGCAGGGACAGAAAGGCACACTTTGGCAAGCTGAGACAACAAAGGATATCTGGAGCAGTGTGGAGATGCTAATATTCTTAAAAATGAACATGGCAGTGTAGTTGCAGCAAATTCAGTGACATACTTGGTCAGGCTCTGTTTCCACCATTTGCACTCTGTATTGACAGAGAAGAACTTTTTGTTTTGCGCATAATACAGTGAGTCCCCCCTTAACGACGGGTCTGGTTAACGATGGACCAGAGTTACGACCAACTTTTTAATTTTATTTCGCGTGGTGCGCAGAGGAGCAGTGGCAGCAAAGTGGAGTGTTGTGGAGTGTTGTGTACGATAACATTGTTAGTTTTTTCTATACTGTATTTACGATCAAAGCGTATCTAAATCTAGAGTCATGAAAACTGCTTTACAACGGACTTTTCAGTCTCTAACCCAGTCATTAAGCGGGGACTCACTGTAATATTGTTTGCGCTTGAAAAAGGAGAAATATTAAATTTAATTTATTTTAACTTTTATGAAATTTTATTTTATTTCAATTTGTAGAGGAAGAAGTTTATTAAAAGTTCATGCTTACATAATGCATGTTAAGAGTTATAATAAAACATTTCAAAATGCATGTGTAACTCAGTTAAATAAAAGTCTGTTGTCCAGTCATATAATTTGTCATTTTAGTGTTCTTAAAATCTCATCTTGTCTCGTTCTCGTGAACCCAATATCGTGTCTCATCTCATCTCGTGAGCTGAGTGTATCGTCACAACCCTAATAGATAACATTAGTTTGACATTAGAATGTTTGTGTTTATTGTAGTATATAGATACGTAGATAACGTTAGTTTGACATTAGAATGTTGGTGTTCATTGGAGTATATAAATACGTAGATAACGTTAGTTTAACATTAGAATGTTGGCATTCGTTGGAGTACATAGATATGTAGATAATGTTAGTTTAACATTAGAATGTTGGTGGTCATTGGAGTATATAGATACGTAGATAACATTACTTTGACAATTAGTTTGAATGTGGGTCTGACAACATTTAAACATTTTTGCTCATTGCACGTTAGTCTGTGTGCTAGAGGGACTAGCTGTGTGCTTGGAACTGCAACTTTCCATCTGCATAAACCAAACCCTTGTGTTCCCCCCTATTCACACTGGTTCATTAGCACTGGTTTATTCACACTGGTTCATTCACACTAGTTCATTAGCACTGGTTCATTCACACTGGTTCATTCACACTAGTTCATTAGCAATGATTTATTCACACTGGTTTACTCTTAGCTGGTGTTTCTTGGGCAAGTCCAGCATGTAGATTTTAAAAATCAGAACTTGTTCTGTGTTAAGAAGATGTGTTGGAGAAGAGTGCTTTGACACCAGCGTGTCTCTGCAGTGCTCTTAGATCTGCCGTGCACTGGGAAATTCCGCCAGACATGAAAGTGAATTGTAAATGAAGCGTCTTATGAAGCATCTTTGCTGATGTGCAAGACTTAAAGCGATTCGTTAATTGGTGTGGTGTGACACACACACACACACACACACACACACACACACACACACACACACACATGAAAGTGTAGGTGAAGCCATAGAATATTCAGTGCTGTAGAGATCTGTGTGACTGAGTGTGTGTGTGGGTGTGTGAGAGAGTGAGTGTGAGTGTGTGTGTCTTATATCTGGTTGTTTATATAGCATTTTCATTTGAAGGAAATGTAAGTCTGCAATGTGTTAACAGTTCTCCTATACCTGTTCCACTTTTATTTTCCACTTTCCTATGTGTTTACATATACAGTATTCCTTAACATTTACGTGTTCCTTTACATTTACGTATTCAGCATTCCTTTACATTTACACACAGTGTTCCTTTACATTTACATACTCAGCATTCCTTTACATTTACACATGCAGTGATCATTTACATTTACATATTCAGTGTTCCTTTATGTTTACACACACAGTGTTCCTTTACATTTACGTACTCAGTGTTCCTTTATGTTTACACACACAGTGTTCCTTTACATTTACGTACTCAGTGTTCCTTTACGTTTACACATGCAATGTTCCTTTACATTTACATACTGAGTGTTCCTTTATGTTTACACACACAGTGTTCCTTTACATTTACATAATCAGCATTCCTTTACATTTACACATGCAGTGATCCTTTACATTTACATATTCAGTGTTCCTTTATGTTTACACACACAGTGTTCCTTTACATTTACATACTCGGCATTCCTTTACATTTACACATGCAGTGATCCTTTACATTTACATATTCAGTGTTCCTTTATGTTTACACATGCAGTGTTCCTTTACATTTTGCTGTACATGTGCACTCTGTTTAGCTCCACAGCTGAAGCTGCACTGAGACATAATGAATGTGTGTGTGGGTATGTGTGTGTACAATCACGTACAGACAATCACATGTGTGTGAGAAAGTGATAGTCAAAGATATAGAGAAACAGTGATAGAATGAGTGACAGGAGGGGGTGGGGTTAAACAGAACTCTACTCAGGCCGTGTGTTCCTCAGACCTGCTGCACTGCCAACACCGGTGTCCACCACTCCACTCTCCCTGACCCAAACTAGCAGAGAGCAATGAACACACAGCACACCAACACATCCGTGTGTGTGTGTGTGTGATTGTTAACTTGCAGAATGAGTGGGCAGTTGTTAGAGGTTTAGTGGACAGTGAGGCAGTGATGCTGCTGATGTGTTTACTGAGAGGCGATTAGCAGTGAGCAGTGAGGATCTTCTATGGACTAAAGTGAAGATTAAAGAATTCAGAGTTCATGTTAACAGAGTTGTGAGTGTGTCTCGTGTTCAAAGAAAAATACGTGTCTTCCTGACGACTGCAGTCGCCACTCTCAGCTTCACAGATGGAGCAGAAGAAGGAGAACTGAAAAAAGATCAGAACACTTGGGGTGTGTGTGTGTGTGTGTGTGTGTGTGTGTGTGTGTGTGTGTGTGTGTGTGTGTGTGTGTGTGTGTGTGTGTGTGTGTGTGTGTGTAATCTTGCTACAGCGCAAATCATGGCTCCAGGCTGCATCATCTCTCCCTCTGCTGCATTTCTCTCTCTCTCTCTCACACACACACACACACACACACACACACACACACACACACACACACACACAGAAACACACCCCAGTGACCTGACATGTTTCCCCTACTGCCTTTCACTCTCCCTCCAATTTCATCTTTTAGTTTTGACCTGACAATGTCAACTCTACAAGCTCACACACACACACACACACACACACACACACACACACACACACACACACACACACGGGTAGTCAAGACCACTGTGCACTAGAAACACACACAGTTTCAGGAAATAAAATGGAGGCTGTTAGGGGAGTTTGCAGAGAATAGAACAATTAATCCCAAGAACCAAAAGCTCACAAGCTCTTCTGCTCACTGGTTCTGTTTCTTTCTCTCTCTCTCTCTGTCTTTCTCTCCCTTCTCCATCTCTCTCTCTATCTCTCTCTCCCCTCTCTGTCTTTCTCTCTTCTCTCCCCTCTCTATCTCTCTCTCCTCTCTTGCTGTCCCTCTTCCCTGTCTTTCTCTGTCTCTCCCCTATGTCTGTCTCTCACCTCTCTCTCTCTCTCTCTCTCTCTCTCTCTCTCTCTCTCTCTCTCTCTCTGTGTGTGTCTGTGTCTTCCATAAATATGAATGACTAGGGTTTGTCAACACTCTTTAGCCAGAGAAGCTACAGTAATGAAAAAGGCAATGAAAAACATATATAGGGAGAAAGAGGGAGAGAAAGGAGATGATTTTGTGGTGTAATAGGAGAGGGGCACCATCTGTTCCCGTTTGAGCGGACCAGCATGAATCTGTTCACTGCAGGATAGATGTCCTCCAAACAGAGGGAGAGAGAATGAGAGAGTGAGTGAGTGTAAAAGAGGAATAGAGAGAGTGAGCAGGACAGAGTGAGACTAAAAGCAAAAGAAAGCAAACAGGCAATTTAAGAGAATACTAAAGCAAGAATGATCTGATATTGGTTCGGGTGCAGATCTCCCCCTGCACGACATCACAGAGCACACGTCTCCCCTGCACAAGAGCACATGGCACACGTCTCCTCCTGTACAACATCATATGGCACACGTCTCCCCGTGCACGAGAGCACAGAGCACACGTCTCCCCTGCACGACATCACAGGGCACACGTCTCCCCTGCACAAGAGCACAGGGCATACGTCTCCCCCTGAATGACATCACATGGCACACATCTCCCCATGCACCACGCCACAGGGCACACGTCTCCCCGTGCACGACGCCACAGGGCACACGTCTCCCCGTGCACGACGCCACAGGGCACACGTCTCCCCGTGCACGACGCCACAGGGCACACGTCTCCCCGTGCACGACGCCACAGGGCACACGTCTCCCCGTGCACGACGCCACAGGGCACACGTCTCCCCGTGCACGACGCCACAGGGCACACGTCTCCCCGTGCACGACATCACAGGGCACACGTCTCCCCGTGCACGACATCACAGGGCACACGTCTCCCCGTGCACGACACCACAGGGCACACGTCTCCCCGTGCACGACACCACAGGGCACACGTCTCCCCGTGCACGACACCACAGGGCACACGTCTCCCCTGCACGACATCACAGGGCACACGTCTCCCCTGCACGACATCACAGGGCACACAGTAAGCAGGCACTCTCTTCCAAAACAGCTTGAGTGTTCACCAGTATATATGCTGACCAGTATACGCACTGACCAGTATACAGGCTGACTGGTATACCTGCTGACCAAGGTTTTAATCATTTACATTTACATTTATATTTACGGCATTTAGCAGATGCTCTTATCCAGAGCGACTTACAAAGTGCTTTGCATCTGATCACAGAATTCATCCTAGGTAATAGTACTGATACTATACAAGATACCGTTGAATCAGACTACTACTAAACTACTGGAGTCAATGTCATTACCTAGTGTTTTGCAAGTTAAACATTTACCAAGAAGCACAAATAACCATAGACAGACATACAATTTAAGAACAACGGCAAGTGGTATCTGCTGAGTTAGTGCTCTATTAAGAACTCAACAAACAGGTGAGTCTTCAGTCTACGCTTGAAGACAGCAATAGACTCTGCAGTCCAAGCAGCTAATGGAAGATCGTTCCACCATCTTGGAGCCAGGATGGAGAATAGTCTGGAGCTTTGTGTTCCATGAGAGTTTAAGCATGGAGTTTCGAGTTGAGCCAAGCTTGAGGTTCTGAGTGCTTTTTGTACAGATCAGCTTTTGACCATGGACATTATGTAGGGAGGGGCTAATCTGTTTTTGGCTTCGTAAGCAAGCATCAAGGTTTTAATAATAATCGTTAACGAAAACTGATATTGAAAAAACATTTTCGTTAACTGAAATAAATAATAACGATAATTAACTAACTGTACTGTAACTGTATTACATGTTTAGAAAATTAACTAAAACGTTCTGAAATTATACCCTTCGTTTTCGTGTTTGTCAATTTATCAAAAGTCTTGTGGACTGAAATTAAATCAATTTTTTTCACTAGACGTTTTATACTAGCTGGCAGAAGCGTACAGCACCTCATGGTCCGTCACGTCTCTTGTTTAGAGCTCCTGCTCGTCATGCTAGCCTGCAAAATTTCAACAACAAAAGTTGTGAAAAAATGTCCTGTATGGGATTTTTTTAATATGACTACGAGAAAGACTACATGTCTTGTAGTGGAAACAGGTGATAAGATATATGGAGTAGTTCTCAAGAGGAAAAACCCCACAAATCTCAAAGCTCACACAATAGGGTTAACTGACAGTACCTTGACAAGCTAGCCTCTGAGTAGCTCCGCCGAAAGAGAAGCAACATCCCAGCTAGGTAGCACCGGGAAGGAGAACCATAATGGCCCGTTTTCACCAGTGATCATATAGCTGCTGTATAGTTAATACTCATGAAAACCGCAAGCGGGTGGATGCACTGGATAATGTGTTGAGACTGGATGTCAACACGACTCCTGACTCGATTGCCTTCAAAAAGTTTTTCTTTTCACTCAAACCAAAATAGGGTTAACCTCCTATCTTCGTGTCTGTCTTTAGTCTGGTCATTTTCAGCAGCAGTATTTCACATTTTGCACTTAAGGCTGCTATCTTGTGGACTGTTACTGTTTTTGTGGACTGTTGGTTGTTCAACAGTAATTGAAAGCATTTTTTTAATGGTATCTTTTGATGAGTTTTTATTACACAATATTTACTTACTTTTAGAATCCTGCACCTGACGAATAACCAAAAGTATAAAATAACTAAAACTAATACTAGAACTAATGAAAACTAAACTAAAACTAAGCTTTAAAAAATTAAAACTAATAAAAACTAGCAAACATGCTCTGAAAACGAATTAAAATGAACTGAATTAGAAAAAAGTCACAATTAAATCAAAACTAAACTATAATGAAAAATCCAAAAACTATTATAACCTTGGTGCTGACCAGTATACACACTGACCAGTATATGTGCTGACTGGTATACAAGCTGACCAGTATACGTGCTGACTATTACCAGAGTGTTGAAAGCACTTTTCTCTCTAAGGCGAACTGCAGAAGGTCAACTGTGTCTCTGTGAGGAGTTTACCTTCTCCCTCCATCTACGTCTGTTACCTTGAGGATGGAGCAGAACCAGCCTCCACCCAGACTAACACAACACACACACACACACACACACACACACACACACACTGCTGGGTCTAGCAGTTCATTGATACCATCTAACATGGGTCATCTATTTATTCCTAATCAGGCATATTGATAATGAGGTGAAGTGAGATTGATTGAGTGTAATTATTGATGATGAAATAATTGACTGTCATTATTGATGATTATTGATCAGATGGAGTGTCAATGTCCCTTTTCTTGGTTGTTTTTTCAGCTTGAGCAGAAGCAGGTTACGCCACCATTCAAACCCCAGATTATGGACGAATATGGATTAGACAACTTCGACACGCAGTTTACCAACGAACCTGTGCAGCTAACGCCGGATGATGAGTGAGTGATGACTCTTCTTCAACACAGCAGTTTAAACCACAGCACGGAGCTTTGACGGAGCTTTGACGGAGCTTTGACGGAGCTTTGACGGAGCTATGACGGGGCTATGACGGTGTTATACTCCCTGGCTCACTATTAGCATCTGTCACTCATGTAAAGATGAATACGACCAGCATACCTCTAAACACCCTGACTTTTACATATGCGGGACAACACTGGTCAACGCCTTTTTATTATGTATTAAAATTCCTGTTTGTTTTTTATTTTTAAACACTGAATCCAACTATGCTTGTAATATGACTCTATAACCCAGTGTTTGTGTTAAGTACACACACATCCTGGTGTAGTGTTTGTGTTCAGTACACACACATCATTACGGTGTTGTTTGTGTTCAGTACACACACATCATTACGGTGTTGTGTTTGTGTTCAGTACACACATTACAGTGTTGTGTTTGTGTTCAGTAAACACACATCATTACGGTGTGATGGCTGAAAGCCAAACCGAGGAGCTGGTATAATCTGAAATTGATTCGGATTTTCTTCCACTGACCAAGACCAAACTACAGCAATATTTAAAGTGTGCAAAGAACACGTGAAAATGTCCGATGCCAGTACAACAAATTTATTCAATCACTTGAGATGTAGACATCCCAAGTAATATGCCGAAAGTGAAACAATGCGGGCAGCCATCTCACAAGTGACCATAGCGTGTGACTCCGCCACACCTCGCGCAAACGATATGTGGTAGTATAAAGAAACGCCCCTCAAAAAGGGAAGGAACATTTACTAGACGAATTTTAATGTTGCTTTGTGTTTCAGGTTTGAAAAGTGCTGGAATTTAGGCTAAGTAGCCTACTTGAAAATGCTTGAAATTGTAACTACTTCGTTTCACAACAAATATCTGTCTGACTGATCAGTTCTCTTTACGTTAACAAATACGAGCCTCTTGTAATTCCAGGATGAAACATGAGAGAACGTGAAGACGTTAAGATTGGGCGTTTTGAAAATAAACCACCATTAAATAATGTGAATAAAAAAGCAAATTATATCGAATCATTTAGACTATATGTATAAATATTTAACTTTTAAGTTTAAAGTGCTGGGAAATATTTAGTGCAATAGTGCACTTTAACAGTGTAAGGAACTGCGTGACACAGAGCAGGGAGGCGGATACAAACGCTGAGGAGAGCGAGATTTATTGAATGGAACTCCAAAGGTAGTGTCGTAATACCGGGCAGGGGTCATAACGGGTAGGCAGTCCGAACATGAAATATAAACGGGCATGGTGGCACAAAGAGCAAAACAAGGCACGAACATGAAATATAAACGGGCATGGTGGCACAAAGAACAAAAGGCAGGGGAAACAAAGACTAGGCTGAACGTACTTACGATGAAGACTAAACAGAAACAATTAAATCCACTAGAGCACGAACGAGGCAATAGAATAAACAGGTAAGTAGCACAAAATAACCGATACCGACATGGGAGACACGGGGACTATAAATACATTGAACTAGACTAGAAACAGGCAGGGTTGCCAGGTCCTACAAAAATATCCCGCACAATGTCAGTGTAAAACCCGCCCTTCAGCAGCATAAACTAGCCCAAAGTGTTTAAAATGGAGACAAATTAAGTATTATATCACGATCGATTCTTTGTCTTGACTTGTAACCCCCGTGGTGGCCCAACCGCACCCCGCAACCCCAGAATTTTTACCCGCGGCAGGATTTTCAAACAAGCCCAATTTGGCGTGAAAACCGCAAACCTGGCAACTATGGAAACAGGTGAAGACAATAACGACATGGGCGTGGCAGACGTGGGGAAACCATAGAAACACACAACAAGGCGGGATCAAGAAGCAGGGAACAACAGACACGAGGAACAGGGAAACCGGAGTGACAGCTAGGAGAGGGGGGCGTAGCCCTACGTGACAGTGTCACGTGTGTTGTTTACATTTTTTGTTTACAATGTTTGCACATGGAAAATTGCAATATCATTCATTTAAATCTGCTTAAAAAGAAAGCTTTGTAGCCCCATTTTTTTGTTGTTTTTTTTTTTGGATGGAAGATTGTGATAAAAAATCAAAATCGTGATTTTATGAAAAAAATCGTGATACTATTTTTTTCCCCATATCGCCCACCCCTAGCTGTAGTGTTTGTGTTCAGTACACACACATCATCATGGTGTTGTGTTTGTGTTCAGTACACACTAGGGATGTATATCTTCACCACTAAGCTAGATTCGATACACATCTCGATACACTGCCACCGATGCGATATAACTGCGATACTCTGAAACCCCTTGTCGATATAATGTGATACAAATCACTCCTGTTCACGATATGATGCGATTCAAAAATGATTGGTAACGATATGACTTATTATATGAGGATTCGGTTTGATAAGTGATCATTCGATACAGTTAGTTTTGAGGATGTATTGGCCTAACCCATCAGTTTTCTTAACTCAATAGCACAATTCTACTTTACTCTCTATTAACATAGTGAATATTATGATCTGCAACACTACTGTCTGCTAGACTTACGAGGGGGTACCGTAGAGATGTCCACACCGTGCCATCTTTTTATGTGTGTCGCCAGGTTCGTTGTGCTACTAATGTATTTGATAGCCCCACGGCATTGTTTGCAGATTGCGTGCGTCTTGTCAAGTTGACCACATCGCTTAAAAAACCCGAAATATTGCCACACGTTTGATTTGTCTTTTTTGGTGCCTTAAATATCTTTGTCTTTGCTAATGCTCTCGTTTCCCTCCATCTTTGTTGTGTACGTCTGCGTGTTTGCGTCAGTACCTGAGGACACGATGGTGCATTTATGTTGCCTCGAGAAAAAAAAAAGAAATCAATAAAAATAAAAAATATGTTGCCTCTGAAAATGTTAGAATAAGGAATAGATACTGGAAAACAAAACACCCGATTTAATCATGGTATTTGCCAATGCAAAAAGGCTAGAGGCGATGCATCGTGAATTCGCCCGCAAATTAAACCCGATGCACGTTGAATCTACCGGTGCAGTCGAATCGCAGACATGTGTACCACATCCCTAGTACACACACATCATTACGGTGTTGTGTTTGTGTTCAGTACACACATCATTACGGTGTTGTGTTTGTGTTCATGTTATGTGTAGAAACATTTTAATGCAAGAATGTAGTAAATATAAAACTTCATTTTCCAGCTATGTAAGATATAAAAATACTACAAGGTCCACCTAGTTTAGTGTGGGACTCATGCGGTGTAATTAAAGTGTGCCTGAAACATTGGGAAAGCGGTTTTTAGCCGTCCAGCAATCACTTGCACAGCACAAGACTTCTTCCCGTCGTCTGAGTGGAAACTGCGTGTGGTTTCGCCCCACGGCTGCTCCTGCAGAGTGGACCTTACGCAACACGCCCGGCCCGGGCCCGAGCTGCAGGACTGCCGTCCGTAACCGGGGGATTTCCTACGCCAAACACACACGGCTCGTTAGGTCTGCAGCGAAACAGCAGGCATGGTGATCCTGAGTGTCCCGCACCATGGGGCCCGCTCGCCATCTGGGTCCCGTCGGCAAAGGGCTGATGATGTCATGTGGAAACAAGTCCTTCGGTGCTGTGATGGTTTTACATTATGAGCTGCGTTCGGAAAGCTCATGAGAGTGAAGACAGACGTCAGCATGTGGGCTCCTCTCTTCAACACCCTGTGCAGTGCGCACCATTATCATTCAGATGGCGAGCTCCTACGTTTCTAGAATGCTCTTGAAAACCTTGGATGCATTTGAGGGTTTCCAAGTCTCTGATGTATTCTGTCCCTCTTTCAAAGTCCTTTAGAAGAGTCAAGACTGAGGAAAACAAACCTGAGTGTTGTAATGGAGACAGACGTGACAGCTGAATCCCAGCAGAATTCCCTTTCATCCGGCTGGCTCGATAAAGGCAGATAAAGGCAGGCGGGATTAGAGAGCGGAAGAGCACCTCCCAGAGGCCAGGGAGGGCGTGTCCTGGCAGGGAGGGGACGTGTCCTGGCAGGGTGTGTGTGTCCTGGCAGCCCTTGTCCTGCAGAGCTGCTCCAGGTTGCCTGTGGCAACAGCGCGGGAATCTGATCGACCCCCGTGTGCATCCACGAGGGCGTGTCAGGCGGGACAGTGCAGGACCTCAGTCTGATCATGAGCACACAGAGCCAAATAAACAGACCTGACGGTCCTGACCACAGGCTGTGCTGTGCGGGACAGGTTGGCGTTCTGTCTACAGGACATGATTTCAGAAGAGGATTCGGTGACACAGAGCAGACACTTCAAACGATGAGCTCACAAGAGAGAGATCAGACAGGCAGACATGATGCTCCACTTTCTGTTTGATGAACCTGGCAAACCGAGAGACGGGGAGGAGTAAATGAGTGAGATCCTTCCTCATTAGAGTTATGCTCCTGAATTAAGTGTGTGTGTGTGTGTGTGTGTGTGTGTCTGTGAGTGTTTGAACACGCTAGCAGCCAGGAAAATGTATCTCTGAGCTCAACCAAAAGATAAGATGAATTAATGCCAGTAACATGCTCTCATTGGTCCTATCTGGCAGACACACACAGTTTATTCCTGTAACTGAATGGGTCCGTCACGTAACATGTTCTGTTAATACTGGACTTCTGATGTAGACATGTTAAATAAACATATGAAATCAGCTCCACTGCAAGTTTTTCCTTCTTGCTCCCAGGACGAGTGATGAAGACGTTGGTACGCACAGAGGTGGACGTAGTGAACACAGCTCAGCAGTGCTGAGTCAGTGAGGGCGGGGTTTGGAGGCGGGGCTACAGGACACAGAGCTTCTTTTATTCGCCAATGGAAACAACAACTGAAACAAATAGTGCTGGGTCGAGTGGAGTGGCCCCTTCCTCCTCTCCTTCATCCTCCTCTTCCTCCCCCACCTCCTCCTCCAGTTTGATGTTTTCAGCTGTGTGTGTTGGCAGGAGTGTAAAGTGTAAATAAGATGGCGTCAACATGCAGGTGTGGCCAGTTTTAATGCTCTGCTCTTACTGCCTCCAAGACAAGGTCTGGCCACGCCTCATCTGCCTTAGTGTTCTTGCCATTGGCAGTGCGGGACATGGAGTGTTCTCTGGTACTGCGGGACGTGGAATGTTCTCTGTGTGATAGTGCGGGACGTGGAGTGTCCTCCGTGTGATAGTGTGGGACGTGGAGTGCTCTCAGTGTGGTAGTACGGGACGTGGAGTGTTCTCCGTGTGGTAGTGTGGGACGTGGAGTGTTCTCCGTGTGGTAGTGCGGGACGTGGAGTGTTCTCCATGTGGTAGTGTAGGACGTGGAGTGTTCTCCGTGTGGTAGTGCGAGACGTGGAGTGTTCTCCGTGTGGTAGTGCGGGACATGGAGTGTTCTCCGTGTGGTAGTGCGGGACATGGAGTGTTCTCCATGTAGCAGTGGGCATCCAGCTCTTTCCCTGTCCCATCTGAACAGGCTGCATCTGGAAAAGGTTTCAAGTCCTTGGGAAACCTCTGGTTATGCTGTGAGGTCTGGTTTGTTTTGGTCAGTTCCCAGAAGGTCCTCTCTGCTGTTTCTGTTTCGTGGCTTTTGCATGTTATTTGTCCACTCTAATTATTTGTCACAAGGGTCTGGATTATAGCACCAGGATAACACCCAGCAGTCAGGGACATTCGTGTTCAGCTGGTCTCCTGAACTGGGGGGTACTTCCCCTCATGCCCAGAATGGAGAAGAATGAAGAGCGTAGAGTGAGATGAGTGAGAGTGAGACTGTGGGGAGTAGAGTGAGAGTGAGAGGAGTTAAGAGCTTCAACACTGCATATGTTATGATGGAGATCAACACCCTACAGCAACCCTACACCCGGCCTCAGGCGTTCAACCACATGTGTGTCCGATGTGTGTGTTCCTGGACTGACATCTTCACCACCTGCAGCTCCAAAGACAAACACGTTTTAATAAACACTGGACGGCTGAAAGGAGATGGATGGTTCTCCTGCTGCAGTAGGTGCTCCACATCGAGCGTAGTGTAGGGGGGAAGGATGTGGGGGGGTGTGAGTGTCCGAGGGGGGTCTGTAATGGGATCCAGCGTTAGCGGCCAGAGGGGGCGTCGCCATGTGGTCCCGCGTACCACACCCAGCGGGGGGGCTGAGGGATTTCACCAAAAAACATGTCAAATACCAGAATAGTTTTAACCCAATAATGATATTACAGTATTGTAGGCCTCTGTGGTGTGACAAAGTTGTTATGACCATATTATGACCATATTACACAAATTATTGACATCTGTTGTGTCACACGAATGGTGAGATTAATCCAAACACTCAACTGGTACTGTTTAGATGGTCAGAACGCCTATATGACAAAACAAGAAAACAAAAAGGTTTATTAAGGCACATTTACATTTCCAGCTTGGTCACCATCAGTAAAGTCCAGGATCAAGACAACGATTAAGAAAAGTTATAGTACCGCTCCGGGCAAGACCACTCCGAGGAAGACCCAGGACACGCTGGAGAGATTATATCTCTTGGCTGTCCTGGGAATGCCTCTGTACCCCAGATGAAAATGGATATATATATATATATATATATATATATATATATATATATATATATATATATATATATATATATATATATATATGCACATAGGTTTAGTATGAGCTGGGTTTAAATGCATACAGATGAAATGACTCTAGGCAGCAAGGGCCTGGGCCCGGCTCGTATAAATATATTCCAAATCTCACCTAGGACAGCATACAGTCTTTAGCTGCTTTTTGAGTTATGTTTTCCTGTTTTTAGTGTTGCTTATGTTCTATGTACATGTCTTTGCTTGGATTTTATATTATGTATGGTTGACCTTGACAGTCCTGAAGGGTGCCTATTAATAAATGTATTATTATGTCATGATTGATTGTCATTGTAATACAAATTACAATAATGACTAATATCATGATGATACATAAATGTAGGCCTCTATGTAATGTGACATCATTCAGGGCTTCAGTATTGTACATTATTATACAGTATTGCTCTCTCTACACTCCCAGTCCAACTCATGAACTGAGGGTGCACACACAACCCTGTACAGTCCCCACAACACACACACCCTGTACGGTCCTCAACACACACACCCTGTACGGTCCTCAACACACACACCCTGTACGGTCCTCACAACACACACACCCTGTACGGTCCCCACAACACACACACCCTGTACGGTCCCCACAACACACACAAACACACACCCTGTACGGTCCCCACAACACACACAAACACACACCCTGTACGGTCCCCACAACACACACACACACACACACCCTGTACGGTCCCCACAACACACACACACACACACACCCTGTACAGTCCCCACAACACACTGGTTTGTTTCATGCTGGGCTGTGGTATGTTTACTAATCAGCATCAGCAGCCACAGTTGTGTAGCATGAGAAACGCGTGTCCAACTACCATCTCTCTCTCTCTGCTACCATCTCTCTCTCAATCTGCAGTATCTCCTTAATGCCTAAACATTTACACCCAGTTAATGGTTACCTGCTGTATCTCCTTAACGCATAAATAGTGATCAGACTGAGGTAATGTAGGTGTAGAGCCATAACCTGCCACCTGCTGAACACCTGAACGTAACCTGTCTGAGGAAATTCAGTGAAGCTACTGTAGATATCTGCTCAGAAACTGGACATTAACACAGATGAGGTCAAATCAAAAACTGTTTCTTTGTGTTTCTGGGAATGATTTTCTTTATGTTCACTCAAGATAAACAACTATGAATGAGTACTTGTTTCCTCTGTGTAAACTGCTCCGCTTCGGATGTGCTGAAAACAGGACTGCAGTTTCCTGGGCGACCTAGCTCTGACTCTGTGGTGCTGTTTCATTCACACTAATCAAATGTTTTGAACACTGTGGTTAAACACACTTTGGCCTGGACCAAAACCAGTCTATTTTTAAGTGCCCACACACCTAACACAGGTAATGCTAGTACAGGTGTAATCCTAGCACAGGTAATCCTAGCCTGAAGAACCTTTAGAATCCAAGTGCGTCGGGGGCATAACAAAAACCCGGAGTGGATCAAGGCTTGTCAGGAGCAGGACTGTACAGCCGATATTATAACAGCATTCCTGTGTGCTTGAGTACGGTGATGAATGTGAACCTAACGTCTGGTCTTGTGTTCTCTCTTGTCAGGGAGGTGATCAAGAGGATAGACCAGTCGGAGTTTGAGGGGTTCGAATACATCAACCCCTTGCTACTTTCCAATGAGGAGTCTGTATGAAGAAGAGCAAGAAAAACAGAACAAAAACACAACCACAAACTCCCATTTCTCAGCTGTGAGGACCACGGCAGGTGGTCCAGCCTCTCCTGACTGCTTCCCTCAGAACTTCAAGGACTGAACGCAGTGTCCTCGTGTCTTTTATGCATAATCTCGGACTCATCTCAAGTTGTTTTGGGGCAAAGCTGGAAGAGACCACAACTGGAGAAATATTTAATGAAATGAAAGCATAGTTGACAGAAAAAAGGAAAAAGAATACAATGCCGGCTGGTTGTCTTCCTCCTGCTCATCATCCTCTGTGTGTGTGTGTGTGTGTGTGTGTGTGTGTGCGCGCATATCAGCATGGCAGTCTGGATCAGAACCTCGTTTCAACGTTCTGTGCCTCTGCTTGTCATGGACTACAATTCCCAGCCCCAGCTAAAGACGATAGATCTACTTGAGAACTTAATTGAATCTGCACTTTTCTTTAATTAATTGTGTTTTGTTTCTAATTGAATCTGTGTGAGGTTGTCCCTCAAACAAAATAAGAATGTCAGATTTAAACTCATAGTTGAGGTAGCCAATGAAAGCATTTCTGATGCCTTTTAATAATTAACAGATTTTTAGGTCATCACTATGATCTCAACCACAGAGATATCCAGTGCAATTTGGCTGTTGTGATTTTTAAAACAGGAGACCGTTTTGTTCTTTGATGAAGAAGTGCCTCAAAGATCCAACATCTGCAGTATTTCTCTTCTTTAATTTGGATTTAACACCCCCAACCCCAACAGGATGCGGCAGTACTAGGGGATTAACACACACACACACACACACACACACAACTTCCTTTTTTCACAGAAAAGTCTGAAGTAAGGCAGTCCATGTTTTTCTCTGGTGACCAAAAATAATGGAGGATGATGCTGTAATTGTGATGAAGGTGTCAGCAGTCGAGCTGTTGCACAGAGACAGGGTAGAGGTGGTGCTGAGCCATGATTGGCTGTTCTGGGTCATGTGATAGTAGATCAGTACAACACATTAGGACAGACTCTCAGAACCCATAACAGGAAACTGTGGAGGTGTAACACCCTACTGTTGATCCAAAATGGTTCAAGGAGACCATGGAATCCACTAAAACACACACACTAGCAGGACTAAGCCAATTTAATTCCTTCCCAGATTAATTCAGTGAGGTGTAATGACGATGGACACTCCCCCTGCTAGATGTGAGGACTGGTTACTGTGGGGCTTTTTCCTTAATGCGTGCACTAAAAGACTTTCACTTGACTTCAGATCCAAACTGTGTGGTTTAAAAGTGCCCAAATCATCAATCACAGGTGATTTCAATGAATTAATAATCACAGTGATTCGTCCATGATTCCAGAGGCTGATTCATGTTTCCCTTTGTTTCAACATCATGGCAAGTTTTGGGAGTGTGTGGTGACGTCCTGCAGTGGCGTTAGTGGCGAGGAGAAAAATCAACACCTCAGAGCAGTGGTGTCCAGTGCCGTCTGGCCCGTGTGGGAACAGCTCCGTCAGCGGGACTGACTAACACACTCTCTGTATGGCTAAACGGCGCCGTTAGCAACAGAGCAAGTGCAAAATGCCATGACGACAGAGAAGGAAGCTCCATGCGCATCTCCCTAGCAACGCTGTAACGAAGAGCAGACTCAACATGACGGCGCAGATGTGACGTCTGTGAGGAGCAGACTCGGGACTGCTGCTTTATAAGCAGAATCACAGGACACTTCATGGAGGTAGATCAAGGCTCTTGGCCAGATTCATGCCAGGAACTAGCGCAGGTCTGAGCTCTCTGGGACTGTCACCCTACGCCTGTCTGAATGTTTTATGTGTCCCTGCAAAAAACAACTTATCCACCTCTCAGACGTGGACAAATCACGTCCAGAATTTAAAATTCTATTTTTAAAAGACAAAGAACAAATGGAGCAGGGGTGATTGATTAATTCCGCCCACTCCATGAATAACTCCGCCCACTCCATGAATGACCCCGCCTAGCCTTCCCTGAGCCCCTACAGAGCAGCAGTGTGGTTCAGTTCTTCTCTTAATCACATTCATTTATTTATTTATTTTTGCCTGCTTAATACACCACTGTAAATATCTGTAAATTAATCTAAAAAAAAAAACACACTTCAGCATCTTTGTGAAAAAAGCCAATGATCACAAACTCAGAATACAAAGACTGCAATAAAATCGAAGCTCCTTTTCCCAGAGATGTTGGTAGAGACGATTATGAAGAAAGTGTTTTTATCCTAAATCTAAAAAACGTCCATGTTACCACTTAACACTGACTCTGGAGAAAACCGTCGTGCTCTTACTGCTTTTAATTTGTTGATCCAAAACCAAGCTCACCGCACCATTCTCATGCTCCAGGGATATCTTTTATATCTGCTATTTGTTTGATAAATTATTCAAATTTTAATTAAAGTTTTAAATGAGTGTGTAAAGGGCAGGTTTTGAAGGCAGTTGGGAGGGAGAGCAATGTGTGTTTTGGTCTTGTGAAGTTAAATCGATCAAACTAGACCACTGTAAATCAGTAAATGTTCACTGTAAATCATCTTGTACCTGGTGTTTGATGCTTTCTCGGGGTGGGACAAAATTATGCATAGAAAACATGGCTCAAATAATTACAGAACAGTTCTAGAACCATTCTAGAAGTTAAGTTCTACATTCTAATTTCAATATTTTCAAAGAAAATGTATGTGCATGTGCTAAATGAACAAATGTATTTTGGGTACTGAGAATAAGTATTTCTAAATCACACCTTGATCAAGCCAGTCAGAGGTTCAGACCAGGGCGGACCGCTTTTTGGGTCATGCAGTGGGAGGGGCATCCAGAAGCACTGTAGGCGGAGTCTGGGAGACTGACGGACTGGTGTAGGCGGAGTCTGGGAGACTGACGGACTGGTGTAGGCGGAGTCTGGGAGACTGACGGACTGGTGTAGGCGGAATCTGGGAGACTAACGGACTGGTGTAGGCGGAGTTTGGGAAACTAACAGACTGGTGTAGGCGGAGTTTGGGAAACTAACAGACTGGTATAGGTGGAGTCTGGGAGACTGACTGACTGGTATAGGCGGAGTCTGGGAGACTGACAGACTGGTATAGGCGGAGTCTGGGAGACTGACAGACTGGTGTAGGTGGAGTCTGGGAGACTGACAGACTGGTGTAGGCGGAGTCTGGGAGACTAACAGACTGGTGTAGGTGGAGTTTGGGAGACTGACAGACTGGTGGTCACCACACCATGTCTGTATTCATGTCTGACAGGCACTGGGCAAGATGACTGTCACATTCCATTTGAGAGAACCTGAAAGAAACCAGAGAACACAAGGTGATGTGAAATTTTCTGAGATGTACACACACACACACACATCCCATTCTAAGCAATATGATTGGTTACTCTGCTTTCGACTGGCCAGTCGAAATCCTACATATTATAGTACTGACACAGGTATGTTGATTTTGAACATCCGTTATTTTCTCCCACTCTACCAACACGTTAAATAAAGCAGGTGTAACTACCAGGAGAGGTGGAGTAAGACTGCGGCTCAGTGGATGCACTCACACTGATCACTCAGGGTAACGGTTACCCAGCCAACAGTCGAGAACTAGCCCATCACACACAATATGACAAACACAATCATAAAACCAGTACACAAGAACAGACACCGCCTCTCAACATGAACCAACATGAACCTCGTAAAGGTTTTCACCATATTTGTAACTCGTGCTAGCAGGTTTTCAAACCGAGAGCTCTCTGAGACACTGAGCCCTGGCATAACAGCCAATCCACACACTGCCACGTCCGTCTTCTGCCCAAACTCCAGAGGGAGCTGCAATGCTAAATCTGTCTCCGAGTGTTGGAGTTGACTGGGGTCCTTGGCAAGCATCCACCCCCACGTTCTGACGCCTCCGTATGCAGGAGCAGCACACTGCAGCCACTGCTGATACACTGGGTAATTATTCATTAAGAAAATCTGCCCAGGAGACTGTGGGAGGGACAGAGGTGCCATAGCCCCTCCCACCTGAGCCCACGGCCATAGCTCCTCCCACCTGAGCCCACGGCCATAGCCCCTCCCACCTGAGCCCACGGCCATAGCTCCTCCCACCTGAGCCCACAGGCAAGCAGGCAACGCCAGATCAATGTTGGTGCTTCTCTAAGCTTCGTTCCTACCTTCCTTTCAAAGGCTCTTTCTCCCACACTCTCTCTCTCTCACTCACTCACTCTCTTCTCCCTCCCACTTAAAATCTCACTCTCTCTCTCTCTCTCTCTCTCTCTCTCTCTCTCTCTCTCTCTCTCTCTCTCTCTCTCTCTCTCTCTCTCTCTCTGCGTCAACTCAAACAGCCTTTCTGGGTCTTAAGTTTCAAAATCTCATTCTCCATCTTGTCTTACTCTCAAACTCGTTCTCTCTTTCTCCTCTCTCTCTCTCTCTCTCTCTCTCTCTCTCTCTCTCTCTCTCTCTCTCTCTCCTCATGTTGCTCTCTATACCCCTCTCTCTTTATCCATCTCTCTCTCTCTCTCCACTCTCCCTCTTTCCACTCACTCCTCTCTTCCTCCCTCCCTCTCTCTCTGATAGAGGTTTCATTGTAGGGGTCTCTAGGGGCAAAGTGAGTTCAGAGTCTGCGCCAGTGTACACTCAGTGGACAGAATCCGGTCAGCGCCCTGCGCCAGCAACAGTCCCGTCTTGTAATGAACCTCTCCAAGCTGCCCACAGCGTGGAGAGCTGAACCCTGTGACTGTTTGACCTGCTCTCATGAATAACGCTCCTTCATGCTGCCTTGCGTGCTCACGTAGACCCACGCGCTCAGCCACACGCACCCAGAGCTGCTGTCATATTGTGGCTTTTTCTAAATGTGAGAAGTCTGCTTCTTGAGGTCACCAACAGCTTCTTTAATGAGCACTGCAATCAGTCCCCCTCACCCTACACACCCCTCCCTCCATGACCTACAGAAAACACCACACATACGTTACCATTAGGGCTGAAATTAGAAAAATCATAAATGAGTGAAATACATGCAAAACATCCATAAAGCTGATTCAGTAGCTAAATACTAAGGACAGAAAAGTGGGAGCGGACCAAAACGGCGTTAAACCAAGGTGATGCATTACTGGATGAACAAGCAAAAGCGAGTTTTTCAAAATAGCAGAGAAGAGGCTGTGAATTAGTTCCCAGAATCCTCAGCAGTGAGGTCGAGTGGCACTAGTGAAAACCACAGAGCAATGTGTTTACAGAAGAACAGACCCAGAGTAGCAGTAGTACGAGTCCCAGCAGCCCCCCCACCAGAGTCCCGCACACCCAGGGTCCCGCACCGCCAGAGTCCTGTACACCCAGAGTCCTGCACACCCAGAGTCCCCCCCCCACCAGAGTCCCGCACCTCGAGTCCCGCACAGCCAGTTACACAAACATCTTGACACCTTTTTTTATAAGGTACTACAATGAAGAATATAACGAATAATCTTTTTTCCATCCCCCTCAACCCAACATCTCCCTTCCCCCCAAGAGTAAGCAGCACCGAGGTAGTGAAGTCAGGTAATGCGTCCAGGAACGACAGTCTCCAGCAGCCTGGGGCACTGATTGGTCCACACAGCCCCAAGGCCACACCCTCCTGAGAAAGGCTCCCTTTCCAAAACATTAGAATGAGATTTTATTTAGCCCCTATGATGAGTGGACTGAATTTATTATTCAACTCTGCAATATTTCACAACATCTGGTGATGGTTCTTAGCATTTGAAGTGTCGATCGCCAAGGAAAGTAAAACACAGAGAGAGAGAGAGAGAGAGAGAGAGAGAGAGAGAGAGAAAGAGTGTGTGTGTGTGTGTGTCCTGGTTTCACCTGAAGGGATAGCTTAGCTAGTTTAGTGCCAAAGATGATCTCAGTCTTTGAGCCTCCAGTGTTCTAAACTCGCTGCACCCCCCCCCCCCACACACACACACACACACACCTCACAAGTACACACATATGACAAAACTAAACTCATTCCCACACACAGCACTTGTGCATATGTATACACGCAAGGAAAGAAACTACCCCCCCCCCCCCCCCCACATACATACACACACTCACACACACACACACTCACACATTCACTCACTCACTTCCTTTATGAATGAATGCAGGTCTGTGTATGAGCTGTGAGTGACTGAATGATTCCAGCATGTCTTATTCAGTCACAGCTCCATGCAGCTGAAACTACGGAGCTCACAGAAACACAAACACACAGAAATACAAAAACAAAACAACACAAAAACACAATGATCTGGATTCCAGCAACATTACACATTTTCACAAAATCAGGTCAACAAAACAACAACTTGTTTGTCACGTGTGCCAACAACAAACATCCAAGAAAGGCCCAGAATTGGCCATGCTGAAGACTTGCTGTGTTAATGTGTTGATGTGTAATAGTTCATATGTACTAATAGTTAATGTGTCTCATTAGCATATCTAGGTGAGGTGTTGACAATAAGAATATTCTTCTCACCCTTTGGCAAATGGCATCAGGCACATAGAACAAAACTCCATTCCTGCTCCTGTGAATCCGGATTCGGATCTTTCTCCTGACCTTCCAGCCGAGGTGTGGGTCACTAGTCCAGACCCAATAGATCCAGGCCCTACTCCCACTCCACGGCCAACGTCACACCCAGACTCCATTCTGGATACTGCTGGAACTTTGCATTCAGCTGCACTGAGGTACGATGACTCGACTCTGACTGGACATTCCTCCTCCAGTGCGGAAACTCTGGGTCCAGATCCGGGTCTTCCATCCACCTTCCCAGCTTGTCCATATGCAAATTCTGAACTAGCATCTTCGTTGTTATGGGAACCAGATGTCCGCACATAAGGCTTGACTTCCCACTTAAAATCTCGAGATTTCCCATAATTCCTAAATGACCCACTGGGACCAGCTGCCCCACCCCTCCCCCCTTCCCCACCCAAGCCAGTCCTCTCCGTCTGCTGCCACGGAGACGAGCGTTTGCATTCATCTGCCACTAGGTGCTGCAGAGGAGGGGCGGAACTTTGTTGCTCGGTTTCCGTGGTATCCTGTTGCTCAGCAGCAGATGCTTCAGGTCGGTGGGTCCCTTGGGTGAAGTGTGCTGTGCTGTGGATTGAGACGCAGCCCCCCACATCACCTACAGCATCACTGGGCAGAGAGGAGCACAGCGGGTGGCTGGAGTCTTCGGGCCCGGGGAAGTGAGCTAGGGGAGTGTGCGAAGGAAGTGTGCGAGAGGAGGGATCAAGGGGGAAGCGAGCGAGAGCTTGAGGAAGAACACTCGTCTCTTCATCCAGGCTGCACCATGTCTGTTCATGTGTCTCCTCCCTCCGAGCGCTCTGCCAGGGGGAGAACACACACATACCCTTAGTGGGGGAGCAGAGCTCATGAGAGCTTTAGGGCGTACTCACACTAGGCACGGTTTGCTCGTTCCGTGCTGGGGCCCGGTTACCCCCCTCCCCACTCCCCCCTCTGGCCTGCACTCACACTGGCTTCATCAACCCGGCCCGAGCACGCTTACGTCACCACAACGTGACTTTATTTGGAGTAAAAGCGCGCTCACACAACACTATGGAGTTCACGATTCTCTTTTTATTGTATTTTTGGAGTCGTTTTGGGAGTGCAGAAACACGGTGCAAGCACAGATTTATCGATCATTTGTCATTTGCCGCCATGACTGTTTAACGTGAGCGTCGCATCACTGACGTCACGTTTGAGTTCCGGCAAAATGAACCAATCAGACGAGGCACCAAGCGGGCCCAGGCACGGATAGCGCTCACACTAGAAGCGAACCGTGCCCGAGTCCACGCGAATCGTGCCCTGGCCCACCTCTTCAAGCGGGCCCGGGCACGGTTAACTGGGCCGGGCCCGGGCATGGTTCGGAGCGATCACACTAGTCAAACGAACCGTGCTTCGGCAGGGAACCGTGCCTGGGCCCGGATCACAGACCCTAGTGTGAGTACGCCCTTACCCACACTGCTACATTCAGCCCAAGATCAGAAATCAAAGAAAAGAAATGCTACAGTCACACTCCAGACACAAAATGAGCTTCCTGTTGTGGAAATAAGGTGGCCACAGTGGTTATTTATGGGTCCCTGCACTGTCCTGCACTGTCCTGTCTGTCGGCCCTGCTAACAGCACGCTCAGCATGTCCTTATGCATAGACTTGCTCATAAATCAGGATGACAGCACACACACTCTCTGGACATCAAATGTAGGACTTTAATGTTGCTAGAAGCACATTCTACCTGCTCTAGCAGGTGGGCTACGGCGGTCGACCTGCTCAAAGCCAGCACACCCACCAGACGCTCCAGCAAGAGAACCTCCTGGAAGAGCAGGAGAACCACTACAGTGAGAAGTGGTGGGTCATTTCAGAGCTTCAGGATACCCGTGAACCCGGTCAGGAACCACACAGTAAGGACCTGTTCAAATCTTCCTCAGCAACCTACTCCAAACGGCCTTCTAGAAAGACAAGTGTTAGACCAGAGTTGAATGGTCTTGTTTAACCTAACAGAGTTAGAGTGGGAGTCCCAGTGTCCAAGCGATTAGACCACAGCCTATTACAGCGCACTATCCCCAAAGCTGCTGGAGTGAATAATTTATCCTGTGCGACATCTCGTTAGCTACCTGCCTGCCTGTCTCTGTCTGTGAGAGTGCTACAGGGACAGATCAGGGCCTGAAACTGCCAAACCAGCACTACAGAGACTGGCACAGGGCCAGCACTCAGAGCTGTCAATCAAACCTCTGCCACAGAAACCGCCGCCTAAGCCGCCAATCAATCTTCTGGGCTCCAGAGCTTCTGACACTAACTGGCGTCAGTCTCACAGACCCAAACCACATAATGAAAAAGGGAAGCAAATGTGTCCCGTTGGTGTCGAGCAGTAATGGCGACAAGTTGGAAAGTGGCGATTCTTGAC
>NC_135214.1:36574623-36579623 GCF_052324685.1 Brachyhypopomus gauderio
AACATTGTTATTATTGTTGTTGTTTTGAGGAAATATTACAACTGCTATATCCCAGTTTGTCAGATGTCTTAAAGTCAGACACAGTGATCTAAATGTTCTACATGTAATGGTTCTGTGGACTTCCAGTCAAATCTGACCAATTTTTCATTTTGGTGAAAAAAGTTTTTGCCTGGCATTCCCTCATTCATTCCCTCAGCCTGTACTATGAACACATAAATATCAATATAAAATATTACATCAGGTTACATAATTTACATGTGTGATGTTTTGTCAGATCTGACAGGCCACAGAACATGTATGGAGCCATTGGGCAGATCAGACTAAGAATTCTTTCTGTCATATTTTCTCTTTCATGCCATTATAATTCTCATCTCACACAGCAACACACAGGAACGCATTACATTGAAGCTTTTTGTAATGTGTTTTCTCCCATGTAAACCCAGATCAGAGTGTCACAGATGTGTTCCTGACGCTCTGAGCTACATACACCACTTCTGGAGGCCTTCTTCAGATTCACACGCACTGCAGAACAATTCCAAAACATTTTTGAGCACAGGAGTCTCTCAAGAATCTGATCATGACAGATACAGAAGCAGCATGTCTGAGTAAGGCTGACCATGAAGAGCTGGACCTGAGTGAGACCTCCACAGTCATCATCGGTCAATATGGTTTTCTCTGGTTTCTGGACTACTGTACACCAAATAAAACATAAGGAAGCTTGTTTTAGACAAAAAATAAGTGCTATAATTCTAAGAAAATGTAACTACTACTAAGCAAGAGTCCTGCCTCCATGTCCAACTATAAATGACCTAACCTGGTTTTGGAACAGAATATTCTTTAGAGAACTCACAGGACCTATGTGGAAATTAAACTTCAGTGGTACAAGGCTTTTTCTGGAATTACACAAAACCTCCTGGTTTATGTCATCCTGTTTTGGCCTGTTGGAGAAACACGTCTGGCGTGATTTTGAAACAGCCTCTCTCAGATTTCTGATCTGTTTCATGTCCACAGTGGGACAGAAGACTCTCCTGCCAGATTCATGCTGTGAGTCTTAGTGTGTTCTTCAATGTGTTCTTCAATGTGTTCTTCAATGTGTTCTTCAATGTGTTCCTCAGTGCCCTGAGCAGCAGGACAGCTGCTCTGTGATGGCTGAATCGCTAGCGTGGAGGTCTCCACCCTCTCCTCCACCAACGTGGAGTCTCCACCCTCTCATCCACCAGTATGGAGGTGTCTTTCTGGAGGTTCAGGAGCTGAAGATCAGGCCATGCTGCCTGGTCCCTCAGCTCTCAGGGAGTAGAAGGTCCATACGCCTCGTCTGCTTTTGCTGCCACAGACACTTTTATACAGCATGATGCACCACCAGCTGTCACACACACACACACACACACACACACACAAACACAAACACACATTACACTCTGATCTCTTGGTTCTTTGGCAGATGCTGCTCAGACACCCAGGACCTGCACATCTCTCTCACACTACGTGTCTCTCTCACACTGCGTGTCTCTCTCACACTGCGTGTCTCTCTCACTCTGTGTATCTCTCTCACACTGCGTGTCTCTCTCACACTGCGTGTCTCTCTCACTGTCTCTCTCTCTCACCTTGTGTCTCACTCTGTCTCTCTCTCTCACCTTGTGTATCTCTCTCACTTTATTTTCTCTTGTTCTTTGTGCCTCTGTTAAGGTTGTCGATTGATATTTGTGTCCTTTGAACAGTGATGCTGTTCCCATGTTAATTGTTAATTCCCATTCCCATGTTAATCTGCACATTTGAAGTACACACACACTCTCTCTCTCTCTCTCTCTCTCTCTCTCTCTCTCACACACACACACACACACACACACACACACAGCTCAAGAGACTGCTACACTGTGAGCCTCCACTCGCTCTCTCTCCATCTCTGTTGGCCTTTGAAGGCAAATCTGAGCATCACTAATGGAACAAAAGATAGAAAACCCAAATCACACTTCAGCAGCGTTTAGACACACAGTCTCAAGGGTGAGGGTTCTGTTCACAGTCTCAAGGGTGAGGGTTCTGTCCAGTCTCAAGGGTGAGGGTTCTGTTCACAGTCTCAAGGGTGAGGGTTCTGTCCAGTCTCAAGGGTGAGGGTTCTGTTCACAGTCTCAAGGGTGAGGGTTCTGTTCACAGTCTCAATGGTGAGGGTTCTGTCCAGTCTCAAGGGTGAGGGTTCTGTTCACAGTCTCAAGGGTGAGGGTTCTGTTCACAGTCTCAATGGTGAGGGTTCAGTCCAGTCTCAAGGGTGAGGGTTCTGTTCACAGTCTCAAGGGTGAGGGTTCTGTTCACAGTCTCAATGGTGAGGGTTCTGTCCAGTCTCAAGGGTGAGGGTTCTGTTCACAGTCTCAAGGGTGAGGGTTATGTTCACAGTCTCAAGGGTGAGGGTTGTGTCCAGTCTCAAGGGTGAGGGTTCTGTTCAGTCTCAATGGTGAGGGTTCTGTCCAGTCTCAAGGGTGAGGGTTCTGTTTTGTTAATTCATTTTTCTGTTTCCATCACTGAGAGGTGCTTAACCACTCATACAGTTTCCCACTGGCTTTAAGAATTCACATGGTCATACCTATGAATAAAATTCAGTTTAGTTTTACTGATCGTCATTACTGTCCAGGGATCAGGTCTGGATTTATGAGTGGGCTATGGGCTCGATCCCCTCATCAAGGTCATAATTGGCTAATAATAATTGGCACTAACACCTCTGAACACTAATCCACTGTTGTCTGCAGTTCTGCCGCTGTATGCAGTTCAAATGTTTTTAGATGAAATTTCATATTAAACGCTTTGAATCATTTCGGCTTAAAGACGCTTGTTGCTGTTTAAATTAATCTGAGAAATTTGGACACTCCTAATCATGCAAGTTCCATTACAGTTTTTCCCAAATGTTTAAACGCATTTCTAGAAATCTTGGCTCAGTTTCTCAATACTCTACACACAAACTCAAAATTATTCACTTCTTTGTTGTAACTCCACAAATCTCTAGCAAAACTGATTCCTTCCACCAAAACAACACACACAGCTATTTTATATGCTTCTATTGGAGAGCATCAAATAAAAACCTGACAAGATAAACTCAAAGCACTATTATCAGAAGTATTTGTATGTTTGAGTTCATGAGGCCACTGTACAAATTCAAATGCAAACTAGTCCATGCAAAAATGTTGGCTTTCTGTTCTTCATATTTATTTGGTGCAGTGTAGGACCCTCATATAGCATTTACAGTACTACATGTATATGCAACACAAATGTAAGCCATTTCTACTGTATGTAGTATGCTGCAAAACTAATTTTCACCTATGTAAGTACAATGAGAAACATGACGAGGAAAATCAGTTCCCATACAAAGAGGTAACAAATGTATTTATCGCAAAATGCAAAGAAACAGATCACTGTTCATCAAACCTCTGAACTCGGTCAAGCCAGAGGACCTCATCTACAGTACATCAGCTGCAATATTCTCCCTCGCCAAACAGCGGGGGGGAAAAAACGCCTTGCATGGCGAATCCATCCTTGGCAGTCATCTGCGTGGATGTCATCACATGCCTCCTCCATTGCCTGAAGTAGCGCCACATGGTCGTGGGGTCTGCGTTCGTACACTTTCCACCTCCATGAAGAGAAGAACTCCTCTATTGGATTCAGAAATGGGGAATATGGTGGAAGGTGCAGCACAACAAATTGTGGATTGTTAGTGAACCAGTCATTGACCAGAGCTGCCCGGTGGAAACTTATATTATCCCAGATGAGAACATAGGAGGGCTGCTCTGGTTCTTCCTGTGGAAGGTTGAGGAGGTTTTTGAGTTCATCGAGAAATGATAACAAACGAGGAGTATTATAAGGTCCAAGTTGTGCATGGGGATGTATGACCCCACGGTGACCAATGGCAGCACACATGGTGATGTATGACCCCACGGTGACCAATGGCAGCACACATGGTGATGTATGACCCCACGGTGACCAATGGCAGTTTTAAAACACGTTCAATTGTGGACAGGCTGACCTGGTCAATGTTTGAGAAATTAACATTATCTTCTAGGACTCTGTCCCCGATTTCCCTCAGGGTAATGGCATTGATTTCCAGAACCAAGTTTACTATGGTGGTCTCTTGTTCAAGTGTGAATTTCCAGCATCTGCCGCCTCTTTCTTTGCTGGCCGTCTTTCTATTTTGATAAAAGTATATACACACACACACACATTATAGATATGCATTTCACTATATTGCTACATACTGTAAATGTAAAGATAAACATTGAACTACAGTGCACATTTCTGTGAACACTACAGTAAAACCATAAGGTGGTTACTTACCTATTCTCTTTTCTAAAAGCCAGAATAACTGAGACTACTGTAAAACGGCTCAAATTTGGCTGGACTCGACGCCCAGCTTCAGTCATGGTTAGGCCATGATTCAATATATGGTCCACTAAGGTTGCCCGTATTTCATTTGAAAGACTGCCTTGTCTTTGCCTTCCTCTTCCGCCTGCTAGGCCTCCTCTTACTCTAATGCTTCCTCTGTGTTCCTGTTGCTCCGTCATCTCACCTAACACCTGTATCAGTCACCTAACACCTGTATCAGTCACTTGAGGCCTCTTTTATACTCTGACAAATTATTGAAACATTCTGCTAATTAAGTTTACACAGGTGCAACTTTTGTGAGACTATTTGGTAATTAGGGTTTTGTATTTGAAAGTCAGTGATTCTTAGGTGACCAAGGTGTAGCCTACTAAATGATGCTATTTGTGTTTAGTGATTTTCAAAGCTATGATTTAGATTGATATTTGAGTGAAAACATAGAATTGTGCTTAGAGTTTAGCAGTTTGGGGTCACAATGTTGACACATGAGCTTCATGTTTTTGGATTTGTGTGCATAGTTCCACATTTTGTGTGTATACATTGTGGAAAAACTGTAATAACACATGCAAACATGGCGTCTCGTGATAGTCTCGGTTCAGTTTGGTGAAGCTGATATAGGGCGGGAGCGCGCGGGCAGGTCG
>NC_135214.1:36582123-36614623 GCF_052324685.1 Brachyhypopomus gauderio
AATCCCCCACCAATAGTTTTGCAAGTCACTGTTGCAAAAAGCATCTGTTAAATGAATCAATGCGAGTGTAAATCCTTGGAAATGATTATGATAGAACTCTTTTTTTGTGGGCCACTTTGAAAAGTTTGAAACTGAGGTTAGAGAGAGAGAGAGGGAGAAAGAGAGAGAGAGACAAACAAAGACAGAGCATTATTTATTCTGTTTGGATCCCTCTCTTCACAACGTGCAGCTGAACTCTTTGAGAACAAAAGGGACAATGACAGAAAGAGGCCAGCGTTAGCCGCTCGCAGGGCCGCACACAGGACCGCTCGCAGGACCGCACACACTGTTACTGTCTCAAATCCATATCAGACGTTTTGTTTTGTGTCCGGCTGTAAATCTCGTCCTGCAGGCCGTTGTGTCGGACGCAGTGAAGTCGTCAATGCGGACCGCACACAGCTTCCTGCTCCTCAGACGTTCTTCTTGGGCTTTCTCATCACTCCAATTCAAGTGTCAGTGAGCAGCCATGCTGTGGGTCTGTGCTCAGGAAGGCTGTTGTCTCTGCGCAGTAGAGCTCTGTGTCTCCCTCTTCATCATTGATCCAATTAATTTAGGGGACCTCTCCCCTAAACAAAGGGGTCATTGAGAGGAGACGATTTACAATTGCGATGACTTCATATGGGGAGAGGGTGTTGATTGACACGGCCTAGCTGAGCTGCAGGTCTTTAGAGTGTAGGGGATTTAGAGAGTGTTCATCCAGATGGCCACACTGAGAGGACTAGCCTTTACCCGCCTTTAACTGCCTCACTACAGCACTCATGCCTACCCACAAACCCCTTCTCCTCTCCTCTAGCTCAAGATCAGACCCACCTGGGACAGCCAGAACTAACTCCTGCTTGCAGAAAGTACCAAAATCCAAACATGTTCTATGTTCTTCAGATATTCCACAAATTTCATAAATGTTCTAAAATGTTCTAATATATTCCACAGATTTCTTGTGTGCTAACATGTTTTCTTGTTCCTTCTACATGTGCTAATGTGTCTATTCCTTCACAGCAGAATTCCTCACAAAAGGCCATTAGGTACCCAAAGGATCGCCATGCCAAACTACACAAAGCACTTTGAGACGAAGCCCTCTACCAGCACACGATCGCCTTCACTGATTTCACAAAAGAAACAAATTGTACAATAAAAAAAAAAAAACATTTTTTTATGTGTTCCGCCTGTGTAGTTTTCACTCCTGTGTAATGTTCACTCCTGTGAAGTGTTCAGTCCTGTGTAGTGTTCACTCCTGTGAAGTGTTCAGTCCAAGTGTTCCTCACTAGTGTAGGTTCATGTTTGATACTGTGTTTTGTGAGGTTTTGGAGATATATTATTGCATTTCACTATAAACACACATTTAACTTTATTCACACAGTTCAATGTATACAGCTGGAGCAACAATAAAACTCATCACTCCTCACTCTACACTCTCCACACCTCAATCTACACTCATCACTCCTCACTCTACACTCTCCACTCCTCACTCTCCACACCTCAATCTACACTCTCCACTCCTCACTGTCCACTCTACACTTCTCACTCTACACTCTCCATTCCTCACTCTACACTCTCCATTCCTCACTCTACACTCCTCACTGCTCACTTTCCACTCCACACTCTACACTCTACACTCCTCACTCAAAAAGTGCTCAATCTCCAAAACATTGTGAGTTTCCACTGTAGCGGATCACATTTGAATTGTTTGCCAGTGTTACTGTAGTGGCTTGAACAGTATAATCAACAGTCCTGCTCAGCTGTCTGTCAGCATGTTTGATGAGTTCATGTGGGTCCCCTCCGACACACTGACACCGTAGGCCCTTCAAACATCACACTTCAAACAGTGGAACCAGCTTCAGCGGCAACCAAAATTTCCCAAAAACAATGACAAACCAGAACATTAGTGCATTCCATGGAAATGCAAGCCTTGGCATTGAGTGAATCACTCTGAAAGGTGTGCACACTGTCTCAACGCTCCAGCCATTTCCTTGTGGAGAAATATGGGCCTCAATAATAAACCTGTTTTATGTTGAGCTATTTCTCCTGGTGGGGGCTAGTGCAGGAATCCATCAGTGGGAACAATCCCGCCGTATGGAGGCTCAGAGTGTCCACACACAATACACCCAGTGTGGAGCAGACCCTCTCGGCCTCCCAACTGGGAACATTCACTGCAGCACAGTCTAAAAGCTCCAAGAAACGATTTTTTTAAACCTTCTGAAAAGGTCTGAAGTCTGAAAAGCTTCTTCCCAGTAAGAATAATGAATTTAAGCAGGTGTGATGTGCCAGCCTAGGAAAGAGAGAGAGAGGGAGAGAGAGAGAGAGAGAGAGAGAGATAGAGAGAGAGGGAGAAAATAGAGAGGGAGAGGGGGAGAAAGAGAGAGAACAGAGAGAGAACAGGGAGAGAGAGAAGAGAGAGAGGGAGAGAAGAGAGATAAAGGGACAGAGAGAGAGGTAGGGAAATGAGAAAGATGGAGAGAGGCAGGGACAGTAAGATAGAGAAAAAGAGGGAGAGAGGGAGGGAGGGAGGGAGGGAGAGATGCTAGAGTTTCTCCTGCTCTCAGTATATAATTCCCATGTCTCTTCTCAAATGTCCCAAAAATGACATAATGTAGCCAAAAAGGCCATGTTTATGGACCTGGCGTATGACTTAACCCTGCCCATAAACTGTGTGTGTGTGTGTGTGTGTGTGTGTGTGTGTGTGTGTGTAGGTGGGTGTGAGTCAGGCAGAAAGAAAAGTGGGAAAGATAAGTGCAGTGATAGAAGTGGAAAAAAAGAGAGGGAAAGAGAGAGAGAGAGAGAGAGAGAGAGAGAGAGAGAGATGTATATGTATACAACAGGTGTAAAGCCAATGGGGTCTTCTGAAATACTCTCCCATAGATATAAATATGAATATTATTAACAGATATAAATATTAATAATATTAATAGGACTCATTAGTAGGACAGCTGTGTTATTGTGCTCAGAGGTCCTGATACCCTGAAACTCCCTTAAACCTCATACTGGCCTGAAGATTTCTGTCCCCCTAACACACATTTCCTGATGGCTGATCCATCCATGCCTGTGTAGTGTTCATTCCTGTGAAGTGTTCACTCTTGTGTAGTGTTCACTCTTGTGTAGTGTTCACTCCTGTGAAGTGTTCACTCTTGTGTAGTGTTCACTCCTGTGAAGTGCTCACTCTTGTGTAGTGTTCACTCCTGTGTAGTGCTCACTCCTGTGTAGTGCTCACTCCTGTGAAGTGCTCACTCCTGTGAAGTGTTGGGCTGACCAATGCTCTCTCAGTCTGGGTCTGACCAACTATCACAGGTTCTGCCCTGTTTCATCACTGGGGCTCTCTGCTTTGGTCCTGCCTTTCTGTTACCACCAACACCCTCTAATCACACTCACAATCTCAGACAATCTCCCATTACGTCATTCAGTTGAGATTCTAAATGAGCATCTTACTCCAGCCTTTTACGTGAAGATGTCAGGTGAGTGAACAGACATGAGGTTTGGCAGGACCAAGAGTCACATTTCACCTGCTCAATTACAGCAAGGAAGAAGTAATATAGTTACAGATATATCAATAATGTAGTAATCTAAATATATATCATATAGTGCAGATTTAGAGATTTAGTGCAGAGACACAGACCCCGTAATAAATTGTTTGACAAAATTCGAACAAACAGTGGAATAAGTGATTTGGTTTGCTGTGTAAACATCTATCAGTGTCCAGGAAGCAGGTGACTCACTAATTTTTGCAGGTCTCAAGCCTGAACTGCAAAGTTCATCAAAGCGCATACAACTTCAGAGTTTAAAATCCCATCAATTTTTTTTTTTACTTTTTTTTGTTTGTTTTACAAATTACATTGTATGGATTGAATCCCAATCAAGCCAAGTCTTATATGACTCACTTTATAGCTTATCTGGAACTATTTTTTCTGCTCTGTTATGAGCAGTCATGAGCCACTGTGAATGAGCATTAGAACCAAAATAAACAAAACACAGGTCTAGAGTAGGGGTGGGCATAGATAATTTTTTAAAATCTAGATTAATCTCACTGAAATCTTGAAATTAATCTAGATTAATCTAGATTAAAATGGCTCATTCAGAATATGCGTGCTACTCAAGTAATGACTAAAAGTCAGTTTTTGAGATAGGCTTTCTTAATACAGAGGGTGCATTAGACCAGGGGCTCATCTCCTGTTTCCAAAATGCATCAATGACTGCTTGAGAAAGCTGTTCTACTTTGATACTTAAAGAAAAAAAACATGCTCAATCAAATGTAGGCTACTCGTGTTCAACGGTTTATTCAATTAAACATGAAAATAGTACTGTATGCCTATATAATTTAAGAGGGCATATTCAGTCAAACATGAATTTGTAAGCCTACATACTGTACATTAAAAGGGGTTGATAACATGTTTATTCAGCTAAACATGAGATTTGAAATGTAAGCAAACTTTTAGTACATTTAACCTGTTTTCCGTGGCGTTGACTCTTCCCCTGGGCTGCATCAGTGCTTGACCCAGCGTCAGCAGCATTAGCAAACGGGTGCTTTGCTTTTAAATGGTACTTCAGACTGGTAGAACTCCTACAATAAACTAATTCCGCGTTGCATAAGGTGCAAACAACTTTAGTTTTGTCAATGTCTCCATTAGGAAGCTTCTCAAAAATGAATTTTCCATGAAGCAAACCTGGCGGCTCTGTGGCTGTATCCATGTAAGCACATGTGCGATTTGTTGTGGGTAGTAATTCACAGGTTTGAAAACTCATTCTCGCCCCCTAATGTGCAATTTGGTTAGAAATACAGCCGAGCTAAACTATCAAGGTGAATGTCATCAGTTTGCTTACCTATTTTGACCCAGTTCCCAACCCAACTTTAAGAATAGATTAACGGCGATATTTTTTATATCGTCCGATAAGAGTATCACATTATCGAACGCTGTTAATGCTGATAACAGCCCACCACTAGTCTAGACACAAGAACACAGACCTATACACAAGAACACAGGTCTAGACACAAGAACACAGACCTAGACACAAGAACACAGGTCTAGCTACAAGAACACCTTTTTTGTGCACATGGTTAACTTGAAACCCTGTTCCCAGTGGACCGGGCCTTGTGAAAGGCAACATTTGATTTATTTGATCAACATTTGATTTATTTAGGTTCTTTAGAAATGTGCATTTCACAAAAAATAATTTAATAAAAAACATGCTTATAAAAAATACACAAAGCTTCCAGCAAGCAGGTTAGCTGGGCACACTCATACACACTCAGACGTACTCAGACACACTCAAAAAGCACACTCAGACACACACTCAGACACACTCAGAAAGTACACTCAAAAAGCACACTCAGACACACTCAGACATACTCAAAAAGCACACTCAGACACACTCAGATACACTCAGAAAGCACACTCAGACACACTCAGACACACATCCTTCCATATAGGAGACAAGCAAGCAGACATGCTGCTCTGTGTTCTTCACACTCCCAAATCTGTTTCTCTTCTCCACCCCCCTCTCCACCCCTCCCCTCGCCACCCCTCCCCTCTCCTCTTTTCTTATCTCCTCTCCTCTCTCTGCTCACTTCTCTCCTCTGACTAAAAAAGATGAGAAGAGAAGAAGAGAAGGAGAGGAGATGTGGAGAGTGTCTCCGGGGGGGCAGCGAGGTGCAGAGCTCACTCTCAGAGCTGCCTGTCATGCCGACACTGCCGTGAATAGAGCAGCACTACGTCTGTTCAGCCCCCCAGCGCCTCCTCGTGCTCACGCACCTTCTTTCTGTTTGTGTCTCGCAGACGTTTGAAATATGCTCTCCAGCTACAGAGCTGGGGGAGGCGGCCAGCGCTGGTGAGGAGGGCGGGAGGAGGCGGCCAGGGCTGGAGCCCACACAAAGCCTCTCCTGCCGCTGAATAGATCTCTACAACTCCTCCATGAATTCTAAAAGAGCAGGTTGGAGCTGTCTCCTGTGTCCAGCCCTCCCCACAGGAGACACGCCCCTCCCCACAGGAGACACGCCCCCCTGCAGACTCTGTGTTTCACACTCAATAGACATTCCTTCACGCTTTAGCGCATGACACAGACGAGAGGTAAAGAGGGGGTTGTTTCTGATACAGGTCTTATGGGTTTGTAGTCCTGGTCTTCTGGGTTTCTGGTACAGGTCTTATGGGTTTGTAGTCCTGGTCTTCTGGGTTTCTGGTACAGGTCTTATGGGTTTGTAGTCCGGGTCTTCTGCGTTTCTGGTACTGGTCTTATGATTTTCTGGTATGGAGTTAGAAAGGTGAGAAAATATCAGTGGGTCAACAACACTCCAACATAGTAACCCAGCATTCTGTAGGACAGTCCAGTGAACCCAGATATCTGGTTGGTGTTCTGGGTAATTTTTGAGAAGTCTCTAGAATGTTCTCCTTTATTCTCATGAGGGCATTTGACTTATGAGCTGTTGTACAGAGAGAGAGAGAGAGAGAGAGAGAGAGAGAGAGAGAGAGAGAGAGAGAGAGAGAGAGAGAGAGATGTGACTTGTCAGCTCTAAAAGCAACTGACATTAAGAATGGTTGTAGAAAAATCTTTATTTGTTAAATGCATTCAGATTTAGTAGTTTTAAAATTTAATGTTCATAGGGTCTCTACCTGTCAGGCTATTTCCTTCTCTCTCCCTCTCCTCTACCCTCTCCTTCTCTCCCCTCTCTATCTCTCTCTCTCTCTGTTCCTGCAAGGTAAAACAATACTACTGTTTCCATGACTATGCAGTGATTGCCTTAATCATGCCCTGGCTTGCATTACTTTGGTGATGTACCAACTTCATCAGTTTGTCTACCCACCTTTATGCCATAACTACTCAGCCATATGTGAAACAGACAGTTCAGAATCAAGGGTTTTGAATCAAGGGTTTTGAATCAGCGATTTTGAATCAAGGATTTTGAATCAGGGGTATTGAATCAGGGGTATTGAATCAGGGTTTTGAATCAGGGTTTGAATCAGGGGTTTTGAATCAGGGGTTTTGAATCAGGGGTATTGAATCAGGGGTACTGAATCAGGGGTTTTGAATCAGTGTCACGCCCAACTCCGCCCTCCTCCCTTGTCCCACCTTGTTTCCCCGTTGCCATAGTCCTCTCTGTCTGTCACACCCACTTCCTTAGGATTTCCACCTGTGTCTCGTTTCTCCTCCCTGTTTTCTGTGTATTTAGTTTCCCCTGCCCCATTCCTCTTTGTCGGTCATTGTTTGTACATTCCCCCGGTCTCCCTGCTCTCCCCCCACTGTTATTTTCATGTTCCGTGTGTTTTGCAGCCTCCGGTGTCTTCGTTCCTTAGTGGTATGTCTTCTGTGTCTTTTAGCTCCTTTATTTCTCTGTGTTAGAACTCAGTGTTCCTCTGTTACTTGTGTAGTTAATGCCCTAGTTCCTGTCTTGGTTGTGTTTGGTATCTCCTCATAGTTTCTCAGCTGGTTTATGAAGTTGTTTAGTATGTTTTACATTGTAGCCTTCTCGTACCCTTAGTTCAGTAGCTCCCTTGTTTTGTGTGTGTGCGCTGTGTTCGTTTTCCGTTATTTATCTATTGTATTATTGGTTCTTGTTAAGTGTTTCCTCCTGTCACGTAGGGCAACGCCCCCTCTCGTAGCTGTCACTCTGGGTTCCCTCATGTCCGTGTTCCCTGCCTGTTTGTCCCGCCCTGCTCGTTTATTTTGATGATTCCTCGTTTGTTACCACGCCCCTGTGTCATTGTCATCACCTGTCCCTAGTTTGTTTCTATGTATATAAGTCCCGTCATTCCCCAGTCGTGTCATCCGTGATTTTGTCTATCAGTTGGTTTGTTCATCCCGTCAGTACGTGCATTCGTGAGTTTACACTGTGTTTCTGTTTTCCGTGTTGTTTTGCCTGCTCCGTGTCTCCCGTCGTGTTTAAGTTCCCTGTCCCATTATGCCCGTGTACCTTACCTGTTCTGGCTGCCCTCCCGGTTTGACCCACGCCTGTCCTTTCGACTCTGATTTTGGTATTCCCTTTAATAAATCTCGCTCCTCTCAGCGATTGTGTCCGTCTCCTCGCTCCGTGGCGCAAGCCACGTTACACCTCCTATGAGTATTGTCTGGTTGGCGCTTGTTTGTTTCTTTCTGTTTTGCATCTCTTGGTTCTGGTTCTCTCCCTGGGTTTTGTATATCGTACGTAGTGTTTATTACTAAATTAGTTAAATACTGCACTTGCGTCATGCCTGCCCATCGAAAACTTTACACAGAGGTATTGAATCAGGGCTTTTGAATCAGGGGTTCTGAATCAGGGGTTCTGAATCAGTAGTATTGAATCAGGGGTTTTTAATCAGGGGTTTTTAATCAAGGGTATTGAATCAGGGTTTTGAATGGCTTGGAGCTGGGTGAAGCTCAGAATGTTCAGTGGACATCTGGCAATGAGGGTGGTGTTTAATTTAGAGGTCTGTATCTGGAGTCTGTGAAGGTCATATGACCGTAAGGCCTGTTTACGTGACATGTGAAGAATGAAGCTGGGACTGCAGATCAGCCAAGATCTTCGTTATTGTTTCAGTTTTGCAATAAAACACCCCAAACTAACCAGTGCGGGTCCAGGGCCCTCAGACCACAGGGGGCCAGTCAGTGGGGGAATCTCAGTCCAAATCAGTTCTATTCAGTATTCAGTTCTCACTCATCATCCTCCCTCAGGGAATCTCATGAAAAGCACTCTAACATATGGAGGAGAGTTCACCATCATTTTTGTAGGGAGTGAATGTCAAATCACGTTTATGAAGTCACACACACACACACACACGCACGCACACACACACACACACGCACGCACACACACACACACACACACACACACACACACACACACACACACACACACAGATGCATACATATAGTCAGAGCCCAGAGTTCTTTCTGCTTTTTGTTTTCTGTCTTGTGTTCAGTGCTTTTGTACTGAGTTGTTTGTGGTGTTTTTGGCTGAATGTGCACTGTTTCAGTGAGATTGCAGGGGTGTCTTTATCTTTGTATTTTAGTGCGTTTGGCGTTCGACACATGGTGATTACATGCCTGCATTATTTCCACTGATTAGAGGTGTTTGCAGTATGAAGGTGTGGGATGAGCAGGACGCCTTCAGCAGGGCTCCCAGCTGTAGTCATGGGCTTGCGTGTGGTTTTGTGTGCCAGTGTCCTGAGCCTCTGATCTAGATGATTGTGGAAGCGTTTGGTTTATACTTGATGCGGCGAAAATGACGTAATTGCTGTGGCTCCGCACGTGCGCGAGGGCCTCGTGCGCTGTCGATTCGTGAGGTCGTGCACCTCGAATTTTGTAAGTTTGCGCGTGCCGCGCTTCAGCGCAATGAACAAAGTCATGTTTGCAGGGTTCATACACCTTTACAAGGTGGAATTAAAGCACGTGTACATCATTTTCAAGGTCCATTTCAATATTTCCCAGGGTCGAGCGAGGTGGGCGGAGTCAAGTGCTACGGTCACTCGCGAAAGTATAAACCAGGCTTTATACTTTCCGCGTGCAGTGTTCTCCGAAACGATATGTGGTAGTATAAAGAAACACCCCTCAAAAACAGGGGAAGGAACATTTACCTGATGAATTTTAATGTTGCTTTGTGTTTCATGTTTGAAAGTGCTGAAATTTAGGCTAAAGTACTTGAAAATGCTTGAAATTGTAAATACTTCGTTTCACAACAAATATCTGTCTGACTGAACAGTTCTCTTGTATTACGTTAACAATACGAGCCTCTTGTAATAGTAGGACGAAACATGAGAGAACGTTAAGATTGGGCGTTTTGAAAATAAACCATTAAATAATGTGATAAAAAAGTAAATTATTTTGAATAATTATGAGTATATGTATAAATATTTAACTTAATTAGTTTTAACGTGCTGGGAAATATTGAAATGGACATTGAAAGTGACGTACAAGTGCTTGAATTCCACCTTATAAAGGTGTATGAACCCTGCAAACACGACTTTCCCACTGAGCAAAGACACGTCCAAAAGACGTCAATTAAACGTCTTCGTCAGACGTTTAAAAGACGTCCACTGAAAAGCCAGAATGAAAGTTTTTGCGATGTCTTTTTTAAACCTCTTTTGAACGTCCATTATTGACGTCAACTGAATGTCAGTAATAGACGTTCAAAAGACGTTTAAAAAAGATGCATGACGCAAAATTATTTTTCCATCCCAATCAGCCCAAACTAGAGATTGACATGAGCCAGCTAAGGATGTATATCTTCACCACTAAGGTAGATTTGATACACATCTCGATACATTGTCACCGAAACGATATAACTGCGATACTCTGAAACCCCTTGTCGATACGATGCGATACAAATCACTCCTGTTCACGATATGATGCGATTCAAAATTATTTGATAACGATATGACTTATTATATGAGGATTCGGTTTGATAAATGATCATTCGATACAGTTAGTTGAGGTTTGAGGATGTATTGGCCTAACCCATCAGTTTTCTTAACTCAATAGCACAATTCTACTTTACTCTCTAACAATTTAAGGGATGTATGCATCTGGGGTGAGTTTCCCAAAACGTTCGTAGCGCTTCGTAACCTCGTATGAGGTTAAGAAGTACTTAGCGCTAAGAACGTTTCGGGAAACTCACCCCTGGTTGTTTTCAATGGAGCAAAACCAATACATAATATAAAAAATGCATAATTCAGTATATTCAGACAGAGCATTAATTTATTCAAGTGAATTATTCAGTTATTTTCTCCATCCATATTTATACAAAACGTTTAAAACATAAGATGAACAGTTTTTAAAAGTACTGTATTAACATAGTGAAAATTATGATCTGCAACACTACTGTCTGCTAGACTTACAAGGGGTGGCGGCCGCAGAGATGTCCACACCGTGCCGTCTTTTCATGTGTGTCGCCAAGTTCGTTGTGCTACTAACGTATTTGATAGCCCCACGGCATTGTTTGCAGATTGCGTGCGTCTTGTCAAGTTGACCACCTCGGTTAAAAAACCCGAAATATTGCCACACAATTGATTTGTGTGTCTTTTTGGTGCATTAAATATATTTGTCGTTGCTAATGCTCTTGTTTCCCTCCATTTTTGTTGTGTACGTCTGCGTGTTTGCGTCAGTACCTGAGGACACGATGATGCATTTGTTGCCTCGAAAAAAAAAGAAATCAATAAAAATAAAAAGTATGTTACCTCTGTAAATACGTTAGAATAAGGAATAGATACTGGAAAACAAAAAACCCGATTTAACCATGGTATTTGCTGATGCACAAAGGCTAGAGTCGATGCACCGTAAATTCGCCCGCAAATTAAACCCGATGCACGTTGAATCTACCGGTGTAGTCGAATCGCAGACATGTGTGCCGGTGAATCTCCCCATCCCTAGAGCCAGCCCATTTGGAATCCTCCCGAATCTCCCGATTAGCCACTCCGGCTCTGCTTAAGCCTGCCGTCTTAATGCCTGTTCGGTTTTCATAAGCCCCGGATGTTTAAAACGTTCGCCCCCAAAATCAACAAAATCAACATACACCCCCCCCCCCCTCCCCCCGGTCAACAAAATTACGTTCGCTATCTGTTCGTGGGGCATGGAATTTCACCTTCTTCTGAGGTGGGGAATGATTTTGAAAAAAAAAAAAGTTTGAGAACCACCCCACTGCGCAAAGATAAGTTGAAACGGCGTCTTTTCCAAGTCATTTTTGCACGTCGGATTTTGGTCCCCTGAAGGTGCAGACTGTGATGCCAGATGACGTCTTTTTTCCGACGTCTTCCACACATCGTGTATCGACAACCCCGGGACGTCCAGATAAGGGCCAATTCTAGTCCAAATGAGGTCATTGTGTAGGTCTTTTTTGCGTAAAATTTTGACTCCTTTTAGACATCGTTTTTATAAGCTTACCAACAGCTATTTCTAAATAAAGCTGTATTAATCTTGATGGAAATGCTTTCTTAAAACACATTTTCCATGGGGATTCATAGTTTCTGTGCACAACTAGTGCCATTTTAGAAGGTAACATTTTGTCCTGGTAAATTTTCCTAGCTTCCTTTTCGTCGCAGCAGATAACTGTAAAGAGGGTAAACAGCTCGGTCTGCGCCCAATCCCGCACTCCCCGTACTCTCCCAGCAGGAAAACTCCTTCCTCTACCTGTTCCTCTCCGGCCCTGGACTCACCTCGCTGTGGATTTTGTCACAGATCTACCCACTTCTGGAGGTAACACAGTTGTTATGGTTATCGTAGACCGATTCTCTAAAATGTGCCGCTTGATTCCTCGCCCCAAACTACCTACTGCTATGGAATCCGCGCTGGATCTGTTTAATTATGTCTTTCGCATATACGGCTTACCTGAAGATATCGTCTCAGACCGAGGAGCACAATTCACATCTCGGGTCTGGAGGCAGTTCTGCAAGCTTCTAGGCATAACTGTTAGTCTGACTTCGGGTTACCACCCCCAATCTAACGGAGAGGTAGAACGATACAACCAAGAATTAGGGAGGTTTCTCCGTCAGTATTGTGCCTCCCAACATGACTGGCACAAATACCTCCCGTGGGCAGAATATGCCCGCAACTCCATCATCCACTCCGCAACCAAACTCACACCCTTCCAATGTGTCTATGGTTATCAACCTGCATTCTTCCCGTGGGACAAGACACCCGCTGACGTCCCGGCCCTGGATGAGTGGCTCAAGCGCAGTGCCCGCACCTGGGAGATGGCACATGTCCATTTACGCCGCGCCCTGCACACACGCCGGCTCAACGCGGATCGCCGTCGTCTTCCAGCCCTAATCTATCATCCGGGACAGAGGGTATGGCTATCGACACAAAACCTGCATTTGAAACAGCGTAGTAAAAAGCTTAGCCCACGGTACATCGGGCCATTCAAGATACTCAGCAGAGTCAACGCGGTCTCGTATAAGCTCCTTATGCCTGCTCATTATCGTGTCAATCCTGTCTTCCATGTCTCTCTCCTTAAGCCAGTTCACTATAGTCCGTTCACCACTCCCCCTGTGTCCACTAGCCCTCCGGATCCCCTGGAAATCGACGGTCGACCGGCATACATCGTCCGAGAGCTTCTGGAGTCTCGGCGCCGAAGGAACGGGCTCCAGTACCTCGTGGACTGGGAAGGATATGGTCCCGAGGAGCGGGCCTGGATTCCGGCGAGGGATGTCCTCTGCCCTACCATGATCGCGGATTTCCACGCAACGCACCCCAACTTTCCCGCTCCCAGACGCCGCGGTAGACCCCCGGCTCGTCGTAGAGCGTCGGGTGCCGCTCCTTTGAGGGGGGGTACTGTAAGGAATGCCACCTGATCTCCACCTAACCAGCCTCACCTGACGCTCATCACCACACCCCCTGTATCCCTACTTAAACGCCCACATTCCACTTCCTAGTCGCGAAGTATTGCCGACTCATGCCGCATACCAAGCCTTTCTATTACCTGTCTGCTTTCCTGTGTTCCGACCCTCGCTTACGTCCCCGACCTCGTCTCCTGCCTAGTCCCTCTGTACCTCCTGACTTCGGCTCCCCCGGTATGACCCTGGACCGTCCTGACCACGCCAAGACAACGCAGTTGTTACTAGTCATAGTGCTCGTGATACACCTGCCTGTGTTTGTACCAACGTTTCATTTCAATAAAAGCGGTGTTCTTCCGCATTTGGATCCCTCTCTGCCTGTTCAATACGTTACAGAAACGTATACAAAAGTGTAAAGGTTCAAATCTGCTGAGCCTAACGAAACTTCAGAAAGATGAACGGGAACAATAAACAGGTCCGCCACCTTCTGGCACCAGTTACACACGTTACAATTGTATACATGCTTTACAAATAAATCACATGAATGACATTTCCAATTTCTTTCCACATTCATTTTTATTGATCACTGGCCAAAACATGCCAACTTATAAAAGTAGTAATGTCTGTGGTAAATTCCATCCAATACGTGAGTAGCTAGTTAGCCTTTTGGCTAACGTTAAAACATAACAAACCTTACAAAAATTCATTACAAAAGTACAAGGTAATTTGATTATATCTATTGATCTGTTACTACAACATATAAACATTTTTAGGTTAACTTTTTGAGGTTTGTTAAAGACCAGTTGTTAATGTTACCTTGAAATTGCCAGTAAATAACTAAAAAGTTATGGATTTTTATGTAGGCTCACTTTTGTATCATGGTCAATTGATTGTATTTAACATCATGCATTAATAGTTATACATAAATTACAATATTTTGATAATACATACATTTTCTTATACGTGTTTACATTAACCCTATACTGCGCATGACTCCCTTTGACGCTAGGCACCCCAATGGCTGCATTTCTGAACGAATGGTACTAGTACACTTCAACACTAGATATCTCAAGTTGTACATATAGGAAAATGATCATTCAGGGCTCAAACTGAAGAAGACAGTTAGGCCAACATACTGATTCATCTCTAGGCTTACATTTTCCATAATTGTTTTATTTGAGAGCTTATATTACAGAAGAACATGGCCAAAAAAACTTGAACTTGAGCTTGAACTTGAAATTGACCAGTATGTATATTCACATAGTTATTCCAATCTGTCTATAAATTTGCAATATATTTCGCTATGGTCTTTTCTAATAACACACAAAAATGGAGCAAATTCATGCAAGCATTGCAAAGTTATTCCACTTTGTCCCAAGGTATGTCAAGTTCAACATTCCAATGTCCAAGTATGCTAAGTATGAGACACACCCGGTACACCCATAGCCAACCAAGCTAACATGCTAACAAATTCCATACACGAAACCGAGGAACTATTTCAAACAACAACGAAGCACATATTACAGAAAGACCAGAAAAATCCAATGAATAAATTCCATGTCCAAATATGAACGGTACGTTATGATATTTATGCCCAATATAGTCCGACAGGATAAGCTAAGCATACGTCGCCAACTCCGGTAGCATCCGACACGATACCGAGTACTCCAGCACTCAAAAGCTCCAATACTGTTTATAATCTAATGTTTAGTATTAGATTATATATTTTGTACAAAATCGCTTATGAAAAATTATCCATTTTTACTCACGAGTGCGTAGAATCGCGTCGTAGCCGGTGTTCATTCCCACTTCCGGGTTGGCGAAAATTCCGAAAATTGCTCATATATTCCATAAAAAGTAATCCTTTTATTTTCTGTGATGTTCAAAAGTATCCATAATCAGAATAAAAACGAACAAAATGATCCATGACTGCGTCAGTTTCGCCAAACAGTGTGTTCTGGTGGAGTTTAGCTTAGGTTAGCAAAGGTTAGCTTACGTTGCTATGCTAGCGGACCCACATTGGAAATGAACCGCGACTTTCCGAGGGCTCAATTTAAAAATATAATTGACCAATCATGGCAAACGAGGGCTGGTTAGCTTCAGAAGGAAGTACACTATTGGTTAGAACAGCTTTCAATCACATCTTAGGCGCCGGAATGTCTGTAGAGCCGATTGGATCACCCCCCCCCCCCTTCGCACCTCGCCGGGGAGAGGTTGTAAAACATGTCATTCAAAGTCACTATCCTTCTGACCAATAAAAACCACTCAAATCAAAGCAGAACCGTTGCAGCTTTGTAATAAGAGGACAAATCAGCTTTCAAAACGCTTCGGTGACGCTTAGGGGGCAGATTTGTCGGAGCGTCTCATCCAGGAAGTGGATTACGCAAAATTTTGCAGTGAGGTGAGCAAGCTTTTTAAGGTACTTAACCACAACGGATCTACGATGTTAAGGTCTTAAATTAAAGCCTTATTAGTAAACGATTTTTAGGTGACAAAACATTAAGATATCTCACATCAAAAATATGTTTTTTAAACGGATATGTCGGGAGACCCCCCCCGCGAGGTGCACTTTTGTCGCCAACTTCAAAGCCGGATATCTCGCGATCGGCTGCACGTAGACGTCTAAAACTCGGTAGGCATGTAGATGGGATAGGAAATTTTGAATTTATCGCTTTTGTTCGGAGATTCATTAATGTTTAATATGTTTTATAAGGCCATAAAGGAGCTGGGCCCGCCGGCGGGCCCACTAGGGGGCGCTATGGATTTATTACAGTTCACAGGCTGCACCATTGTGAGGTTACATGGAGTTTTAGGTTGACAGAGTCGAGCAAAAGCATGTATCGCCCAAAAGACAAGTTTTCTCAAACCGCTTTACTCAACATTTACAAATGTTCATTAATATAAAAAAAAACAAATATTATGTATCATGTACATTTTCTGTACCCTTCTTAGACGTCTCTGTGACGTTGAAATTCCAACGTTCAAGTGTTTAACTGCATATCGACGTCCAAGTGAGGTCATAGTTAGACGTCCAAATAACGGACCTAGTTTGCACGAGTAGAAGTCCAGAATTGGTCTTGGACCGACGGACGCAATATAGACATGATCTGCACGTCCATAAGACGTCTAATGTTTAGTGGGACTGCATTAATGTAAAACACACACACCCTGATGTAGTAGTATAGTACAGTAGAAGTGCAGTACAACACCAGAGAGGACCCCAGACACAGGCTGGGATCTTTCCCACCAGGGAGGACCCACATCCAGGCTGAGATCTACCACACCTGGGAGGACCCCAGATACAGGCTGGGATGCCCCGAGATAATCCAGTACATAACAGCGGGGTGAGAGATGCTAGCAGGCAGAGTGTACATGGAACTCCATAACAAAGTGGCTGGTACAGTATACTGAAATATCTGTGGCCCAGTACAGGCCTGGAAGTCCAAGGGGATCACATACCCAAAAGAGAGAATGAGCTAAGATCCTGTGTGTATATATATATATATATATGTGTGTATGTTTATTTATTACAAATGATCATACATATAATATCACATCACATATATCAGTTTATCTGAGGAAGAACTGCATGTTTTTTTTTTTTTAAAGGACCAATCCTTCTCCTTGTTCTGTTGCTTTTGCTTACACACATACACACACACTGTGGTGGTTTCAGTGCAGCCCAGGATCCTTTATTGGTGCTTTTTGGTAGTTGTATTTCATCAATATGAAAAATTGATTGAATGAATGAATGAATGAACAATAACACCGTTGCTGGTTTGAAGTACTGAAACAGGAAGTATTGCTCCCTGCAGTGATGTCATGGAGCCAGTGGTCAGTGCATCTCTGTAATGGATATATAATAAATATCTGGAAATTTTTTTTACTGAGATTTACTGACACTGACTCATTTACTTTCATCTACATTGAAGGGCATTTACGTTTACTTACATTAAACGTGGGGGAGTTTCCTTTAGGGCAGGGGTACTCAACTAAATTTGTCCGCGGTCCAATTTTGAATTTTGGCAGATACCTGTGACCTGAGGTCCGGTGCGGCGGGGGTGGCGAACGTAAGTTGTTGAGCGGGGGGGGGTGGCGAACGTAAGTTGTTGAGCGGGGTGGCGAACGTAACCCACGTGACGGAGTGTTTTTTCAATAGCCCTGAAATAAATGCTCTGGTGTTTTTTTTTGTCCGTATCCAGTTAATCTGGAATGACATTGGGTCCGCCAGTTGAGTACCCCTGCTTTAGGGTGAGGGTTTCCTTTAGGATGAGAGGTGCATTATGGGGCAGGATAATGTAAAAAAAAATGTATACCCCCTACCCATTATACCCCTATATACCCTCTACACATTATACCCCTATATACCCCCTACCCATTATACCCTATATACCCCTACCCATTATACCCAGATATACCCCCTACCCATTATACCCAGATATACCCCCTACCCATTATACCCCTATATATCCCCTACCCATTATACCCCTATATACCCCCTACCCATTATACCCTATATACCCCTACCCATTATACCCTTATATACCCCCTACCCATTATACCTCTATATACATCCTACCCATTATACCCCTATATACCCCCTACCCATTATAACCTATATACCCCTACCCATTATACCCAGATATGCCCCCTACCCATTATACCCTATAGACCCCCTACCTATTATACCCTTATATACCCCCTACTCATTAAACCCCTAGATACCTCCTACCCATTATACCCTTATATACCCCCTACCCAATATACCCCTATATACCCCCTACCCATTATACCCCTATATACCCCCTATCCCAACTTCTGGGAGCTTAAAAGGAGCTGATATATTCTCATGCATAGTGAGACCAAACATGGCATGACTGTAAAACCTTTTAAATAGAATACAAATGTGACAGACGTTCTCATCTCTCTCTCTCTCTCTCTCTCTCTCTCTCTCTCTCTCACACACACACACACACACACACACACACACACACACACACACACACACACACACACACACACACACACACACACACACTGGGTTGAGGCTCTGCTGAGTTCTCCGGCAGCAGACAGCATGACTGTGTGAATCACCATGATGACCATCTGGGTACAGGTACAACTCCTGCCAAAACAGAGAGAGAGAGGTGGGGGGGGGGGGGGGGTGGCAGGAAGGGAAAGAGAGATGGATAGAGAAAAAAGAAAAGGACAGAGAGAGAGAGACTGATGGAATGCAAGGCCTGTCTCTCTCTCCCTTGTCTCTCTCTGCCCCTGTCTGTCTCTCTCTGCCCATCTGTCTGTCTCGGTTTCTGTCTCATGTATTACCCGTATTATTAGTGTGCTGATATCTGCAGTGTACTCAGCTGTTCTATTACTACAGTTACTCAGATAGTTTAAACAATGCTTACTATAGTTTCCTTATTTACATACATTACATTAAGTCTAATTTTGACCCAGAAAGACAGTCGTGCTACTGCAAATGACACAGCATTATTCCCAGGCCTGTCACTGGTCCCAGGCCTGTCACTGGTCCCAGGCCTGTCACTGGTCCCAGGCCTGTCACTGGTCTCAGGCCTGTCACTGATCCCAGACCTTTCAGTGGTCCCTGGGAGCAGCTGGTGTTTCCAACTAGTCTTGAACATGGCGGTGGGGGACTTCAGACCTCAAGGTTGCCATATCCTCAGCAGCCCTTCAGGTAAAACTTTGTCTGTGATGACAAAGGTGGGGGTGGAATGTGTGTGTGTGTGTGTGTGTGTGCGCGCACGTGTGTATGTGTGTGTGTGTGTGTGTGTGTGTGTGTGTGTGTGGACCCACTGCTACCTGTCCTTGCATAGGTCACATTTTAGGGAGGGGTAAGGAGAAAGCATGATAGCACGCTGTGTTGTGTGTGTGTGTGTGTGTGTGTGCGTGTGTCTCCATTATGGGGGGTGTACCAATCTGTCATGGCATGTGTATTGCTGCCAACTGAGACTGTACTGCCATACACCCCTTATCCCCACCACACACACACACACACACACGCACATATGCACACACATATACTATACTAATAACCACACATATGCATATACATACATTCACACAAAATAGCATATACACACACACACACATACACACACACATTTTTGTTCAGTCTTAATTGAATAGCAGGGGGTGGGTGGGAGGTTGGTGTAATGATATGATGATATATATGGAAAATGGAAAATTTATTAGTTTAATTTGCATAACCGAATTAACCCCTGTGTGTGTGTGTATACCACAGCCCCCTAGTAATCACTATTGTGTGTGTGTGTGTGTGTGTGTGTGTGTGTGTGTGTGTGTGTGTGTGTGTGTGTGTGTGTGTGTGTATGTGTTCTCACTGCACAGATTGGTAAATTTAGAGGACTAATTTCAATTGGTGTGAAAATCACAACCGACAGTATAGCAGCTTAACTAGAGAGACAGGTTTCCACACACAAGATGTCTCTCTTCTCATCAGCTGCACAAACAGCTACAAACAGCTTTCGGAAATAAACCTGTTCTTCCTCTAGAACTTCTGGAACTGAATTAGGCCAATTCTCACTATTACTCAACATTCACAAAAGGGTCTAAAATAGTGACCCCAACAACTACAAAACCCTACAAGCCCCCTGACACAGACGGCCCCCTCACACAGCTGGTCCTGACACTGAGTTCACTAACAAACTCTAACACTATTCAGGATAAAGCTGAAATAGAAACCATCAGACCAAACCAAATTATAACACTTCAAAAACAAAACTACATCACCCAGTGGAACACAAGCTCAAAGTGAAACACTGTGCTGTCTGTCCCTAAAACACCAGAACACTGTAGCAGACAACCTGCTGATAAACACAGAACCATGATGACAAAGTCCAGACTCAGTAAACACAGCCAGACTGGTTGATATTAGAAGTCATGGCTGTCCAGAGAGCAGACACTCTGATATATACACTATATTGCCAAAAGTATTTGCTCACCCATCCAAATTATCGGAATCAGGTGTTCCTATTACTTCCATGGCCACAGGTGTATAAAATTAAGCACCAAGACATGCAAACTGTTTCTACAAACATTTGTGAAAGAATGAGTCACTTTCATGACCCATTATTCCACAGTCAACTGTGGAGTGTTTGGGAACGACATCAACTCAGCCATGGAGTGGTAGGACACGTAAACTTATGGAGCAGGGTCAGCGGATGCTGAAGTGCATAGTGTGAAGAGGTCGCCAACTTTCTTCAGAGTCAATCACTACAGACATCCAAACTTCATGTCACCTTCAGATTAGATCAAGAACAGTGTGCAGAGAGCTTCATGGAATGAGCTTCCACGATGTATGCATCAAAGTCATACATCACCAAGTGCAATGGAAAGCGTTGGATATACACACACACACACACACACACAAACACACATATATATATATATATATATGTGTGTGTGTGTGTGTGTGTGTGTGTGTGTGTATATATCCAACGCTTTCCATTATATATATATATATATATATATATATATATATATATATATATATATATATCAGGGGTCACCAACGTGGTTATGAGGACGTTATGAGTCGCCCGCGGGCTTGCTTTAAAAACAGCTCACTATATTGCCATGCACCAAAGCGCTGCATCGTTTATGTTTTTGCTGCTATTAGCGATTGTCCGCGGTTGCTAGGGGTCTTCCCGCTTAGCAATTGACACGCGCACACGAACCCAGTCCCCCCCCCGCTCAACAACTTTCGTTCGAGCCCCAAATCAGTATGCAGTATGTGACCAAAATGAATTTTTCCAGTTCGCGACACATACCCGGATGACATACTACTTCTGCAAAATATTCCAGTACGTGAACAGAGCTTCTTTGTGGTGTACTGCATCCCATCATGCAACGCTACATTCACGTGACCCCGTAGTATGCTTTGCTTTTGTCGCATACTGGAAACTGTACTGCATACTACTATGAGGACCAGTATGCAGTATCCAGTATATACTGAGTCCAGTATGCAGTATTCAGTATGTAGTAGGCTATTTCAAACAGAGCCATAGACTCACTTCTGGGCTGATTCTATGGACAACCTTGTTCTGTTTGTTATTACCCAGAGTTCATCACTGTAGTTGAGGTGGAGATGCAGACTGACTGGACAATTGACAGCATTGGATTATAGTTCAGGTCCTGATAATTTGGCCACATTACTGCAGGAACTCATATTCCCATATCACTAATCCCCTTCCCATCACCTGGGAAGAAGAGTCAGATACTTTAACTCCTTCACATATTCTTTCCTTTTCAGGAAGATCACCAAGGCCTCAGATGTGGGGATACTGATCTTTCAAGCATCCAAATGTTCACTGCAAGCTTTAAAAACTCCACTTGAAGACGGCAGCTTTGAAAATGTTTACTCAGTTAAATATTTTTGTTTGTAATCAGGATGTAGCAGTGCAGAGGTGTGACGTGACTGGCCAAGGTGCAGACGTGGAAGAGGTCTGTAGATGTCCTGGCTGGAGAGGCTGAAAACACTGGTGAAGAAAACCAGCTCTGTGGTTGGTCTGGGGCTGCATAGCAAAGATATGCATTTAAATAAGAGGTTTCTACTACACTCCCTATCACTAGTTAGCACAACACTGGTGGATGGGGGTGCCATTGTGCATGCAGCTCTGAATAGTACAATTGTGGTTTTTGTGGTCGTACCCATTGGTATATGAGGTTGTATCCATTGGTATATGTGGTTGTATCCATTGGTATGCATAGTCGTATCTGTTGATGATATGGTACCTTGCTTTAGTGTGTTTTCCTTTGCAGGGGAATGAAGACTATAGCCTTTAACACCACGGAAACCCCTGTGGCTGGTAGAGAGGTAGACATTGAATCAATAAATACCCAAATACTGAAGGTTGGACTGCTTCACTTCTATGCACCATGTGTTTAGAAGAAAGCAAACTCTAACAACTCCTTTCTTCCCACATGTATCTGTCCTGTCAGCCTGGTACATCGATAAGTCCTCCAGTTGGACCTCAGTCCTCGTAGTCACATCTCCCTGAAGCAATTCCACAGCTCCCTTAGGAAATCTTAGGAAGTCTTGGGAAGACTTGGGAAGTATTAGGAAGTCTTGGGAAGTCTTAGGAAGTCTTCTTCTGAGATCGTCTAGTGCAGTGGTTCCCAAACTTTTTCTGCCGTGCCCCCCTTTAGTAGATGAGAATATTTTTGCCAGACCACTGCTCTTTAATTTATTTCTGTAAGTAACGTGCAAGAATGGCATATACTTCTGTTTAAAGAGCTTCTCCATGCAGTTTCCGCCTTCTTTTGTCAGATCTGTTAAGATGATTGGCTGCAGTAAAAAATGATTGACAGCTAACTCTGGCTGATAATTGGCTTAATAAAAAATTGATTGACAACGAAAGTCTAGTATCTGATTGGCTGCATTCGAAAATGATTGACACATGCTCCGCCCTTTACCCACGCCCACCGGGGCTCCGGGCTGCAGCATTACATATATGCTTTATTTGGAAAAAAAGCGCGCTCGCACAACACTATGGAGTTCACGATTCTCTTTTTATTGTATTTTTGGAGTCGTTTTGGGAGTGCAGAAACACGGTGCAAGCACAGATTTATCGATAATTTAACACAACGATTGTCTGCTAATCGCTTTGCCGCTATGACTGTTTAATGTGAGCATCGCATCACTGACGTCATGTTTGAGTTCCAGCGAAATGAACCAATCACACGAGGCACCAAGCGGGCCCGGGCACGGATAGCGCTCACACTAGAAGCGAACCGTGCCCGAGTCCACATGAATCGTGCCCTGGCCCACCTCTTCAAGCGGGCCCGAGCACGGTTAACTGATCCGGGCCCGGGCACGGTTGGAGCGCTCACACTAGCCAAACGAACCGTGCTTCGGCAGGCAACCGTGCCCGGGCCCGGATCACAGAGCCTAGTGTGAGTACGCCCTAAGTGGAATACCACCAGCGCGAGTATTAAGGTTGAACTAACTCTGAAAAGCAAGCAATACAAGCATAGAATTAGACTGAATAGATCTGTTTTTATGGATCGGTCACATTGTCTCCGATACCCGATCTAGAATTTTTTCAGATATTAATATCGGAATCGGTGCATCCCTAATATTGACACTTGTGCACGTTTTACTTTCAAGCTCCGCGCCCCCCTGCAATAGCTCCGCGCCCCACCTAGGGGGCGCGCCCCTACTTTGGGAACCACTGGTCTAGTGTGTTGTCCAAAAAGTGAATGTAGGTCAGGTAGGTGCCAAGCACTTGTGGTCATAGTCTGTGAGGTCATTCTCACCTGCACACTGACTCTGCAGCCCCATGTGTCTGTCCCCAGCCCCAAGTGTTACTAGGTGAACCTTACATGTGTTAACAGGTGAATCTTACAGGTGTTGCAAGGTGATTAATACAGATGTTACAAAATTAAAACAGGTTTTACAAAATTTGTCACAATGACCATGCTGGAGTTTCAAGATAGCAACTACGGGTCTATAATACTGAGTAAGGCATCTCGCCTGTAGCGCAACACTGTATCACCTATTTTTAGGGTTTGTTGATCATAAATACTGAAATTGTAAATATGCTGGGCAAATAACAACATTAACAAGACATAATACACAAAACAAACAAGTCTGTAAAGAGCAGCATTCAACATTCACCACACACACCAGTGCAATTTGGAAGTTAGGTAGTATGAGATTAGTGTAGTTAGTATGGTAGTATAGTGTAGATTAGTGTAGGTAGAATTGGGATAATACAGGGTGTATTGGGTGGTAGGAGATGTATTGGGGCATTAGGGGATGTTATTGAGCAAGAGAGAGTGTACTGGGGAAATTGGGATGTTTTGGGGGCATTGGGGGATGTATTTGAGTGGTAGGGGATATATTGGGGCAGTGCAGGATGTATTGGGGGCATTAGGGGATGTATTACAGGATGTATTGGGGGATGTATTTGGGGCATTAGGGGATGTATTGGGGGATGTATTGGGGACACTAGGGGATGTATTGGGGGCATTAGGGGATGTATTAGGGGATGTATTGGGGGCATTAGGGGATGTATTGGGGGATGTATTGGGGGCATTAGGGAAAGTATTGGGGTATGTATTGTATTATGGTTATGAGAATACCTATTTGGTAGAAAGAAGAAAGAAGCTCATTTATTTAATTATAACAATATTTTAACTTGCTGTGGTTGCATTTGTATAATAAAAACATTAAATCTCCCACTGTCTCACCATCTTTATTATAAACTCTCTTTTTCTCTCTGTGACTGTCTTCTTCACTCTCTAATTCTCTCTCTCTCTCTCTCTCCATCTCTCTCTCTCTCTCTTTCTGTCTGTGTGAGTTCTCCGCCTCCCATTAAGGTCCTCCACAGGGTGCAGTCTGTTGTTGCTGTGAGAGCTCAGATCAAGAGATAAACACACACACACACACACACACACTCGCCCACGCAGGTGTGCAGCCTGCAGATGCTTCACAGTTGGAGAAAAATAAGCCCTTAATTATAACCTCTCACTCCTCATGCTGTCTGCTTCTCTCTCGCTCTCTCTGTCTCTTTCCCGTACTATTCCTCCCTTTCTCTCTTGCTCTCTCCCCTCCATCTCTCTCTCCCTTTCTTTCTCTCATTTCTTTCTTGTTCAACTTCTCCATCTATCTTCTGTTATTTATCTCTGATTAGTCAAACATTCTTTTTGTCCACCCCTTTCTCATTTTCTTTCTCATTTTCTCATTCTTTTTCTCTCCTTCTCTCTTTGTTTTCTGTCATTCTTTCTCTTCTCTCTTTTCTCTCTTTTTCTCACTCTACTTTTCTTTCTTAATCTCTTTTTTCATTCTTTCTCGCTGTCATTGTTATTCTCTTTCATTCTCTCTTTTCATTTGGTGTCTGGTGTCATATGTGTGTGCATTGTGTATTATTATTATCTTTAAACAAATCATTATATCCTGTTAGATCCAGTTAGATCCAGTTAGTCCGTATGTTCAGAGGAGTCTGTTCACCTGCACCAGTTAATCAGTGTGTTCAGAGGATTGCGATCACCTGCACCAGGTGTGTTAGATCCAGTGTGTCAAGGTGTTTGAAGATACCCATTACAAATATTTATGTCAGTGGAATCCAGAAACCATGGGAGAAACCATGTGTCCTGATTCACTTGATTCTGGTGTATTTGTGGCCTTGTGGTGAATTGCATTATTAACCCTTCCACAAGCTTCATGTCTAGGTATAACAGTGTCAATGTGGGCTTGTCAAAAGCTGCTCTAAGTAATTAGATCTGGTTGGTGACTTCCTCTGTCACAGCAACACCCGCCTCCTTGTGTTGCTGCTTTAATCTGATTGGCTAGAGCACAGTGAGTGGCTTGTATGTGAGACTCCCAGCTGGGTGGAGCTGAATGCTGCTGCCAGGGTCACGTGTGGGCTGGGGTCTCTCCACTCACATGTGGGCTGGGGTCTCTCCACTCACGTGTGGGCTGTGGTCTTTCCACTCACGTGTGGGCTGGGGTCTCTCTACTCACGTTTGTTTACTCCACGTTGACTTGCTTTAAGTGTGACGTGCTTTCACTCTGACTCACAAAGCAATCTGTGCACTGATGAGGGATAGACTGTGTGTGTGTGTGTGTGTGTGTGTGTGTGTGTGTGTGTGTGTGTGTGTGTGTGTGTGTGTGTGTGTGTGTGTGTGTGTATGCATATGTTACTAATGCATGCGCATGCACACACACATATACGCTCACACACACACACACACACACACACACACACACACACACACACACACACATCTCTCACACACTCACACAACACACACACACACACACACACACACACACACACACACACACACACACACACCTAACCAACATCTCACACATCACACACACTCGCAGCCCTGCACTTAGGTTCCAGGCCTTTCTGTCATATTCTGTTTCCTGTATCTGCAGCGTCTGGATAATATTAGTGCTCTGCAGTTCTCACTGTACACACACACACACACACACACACACACACATATGCTTTTCCCAACTGATTACATCATTTGTATGACCTCATAGCCCCAGCAGTACTGTCTAAAAACAGTGAAGGTAGTGTTGCCATAACAATGAGTGTGTGTGTGTGTGTGTGTGTGTGTGTGTGTGTGTGTGTGTGTGTGTGCATGAGCTTTGACAGTGCCTGCTAATTCTAAAACAATCTGGGCTTGTATGCATGCTTACATGTGTGTGAATAGGTTTACGAGATGGATATGTCATTGTAGGTGTGATTATGTGTGTTTTGTGTGTGTTTGTATGTGCACATGTGTTTGTATGTGTGTGTGTGAGTGAGGGTGTATACATGCACATATTTGTATGTGTGTGTGTGTGCATGTGTGTGTGAATGCATGTATGTTCTGTTTAGTTTCAGAGTTGGCTCAGTTCAACCCCCCACACTCAGTCCCACAGGTGCAAAGCTTATGCAGTGTGTGATTGTGTGTGATTGTGTGTGTGTGTGTGTGTGTGTGTGTGTGTGTGTGTGTGTGTGTGTGTTTGTGTGTGCGTGTGTGTGTGTATATGTGCGTGTGTGTGTGTGTGTGTGTGTGTTTATCCATTATGTGTGAGATGTGAGATATATGTTTAAACTGGGATATATGTACACACTATATTTCTACACTGGGATATAAGCACACACTCTACACTATTTCTACACTATATGTGTACACTGCATGTATTGTATGTTTGTGTACGTGTGGGGGGGTATATACTGTAGCGGCACATATACTGTGGCATGCACTCACTTAACATAGGCCCACGTAATCCTACAATAACATGATATTTACAGTTGGTTTATTAAAAATGCTTTTCAGTAAAAGTCAACAACAAAAACTCCAATAACAAATGATAGTCCAATGAAGGTAATTTAAAAACCAGGACATTTCCTCACTTAAAAAAAAAACCCGGGATGCCTGGGACAGGACGTGAAATACGGATGTTTGGTCACCCTAGTGTAATCACACGTGAAATTCCATTTCTTAACCACCTTCAATTTGCAAAGTCAGCCAATAGCTGTGACAAAATGAAAAGAGAGAATGGCTAATCTACAGAGAAAGTGTGGAGTTTGGCTAATCTATTGTGAAAGTGCAGAGATTAGATAATCTATAGAGAAAGTGCAGAGTTTGGCTAATCTATAGTGAAAGTGCAGAGATTGGCTAATATACAGAGAAAGTGCAGAGTTTGGCTAATCTACAGAGAAAGTGCGAAGTTTGGCTAATCTATTGTGAAAGTGCAGAGATTGGCTAATCTACAGAGAAATTACAGAGATTGGCTAATCTATTGTGAAAGTGCAGAGATTGGATAATCTATAGAGAAAGTGCGGAGTTTGGCTAATCTATAGTGCAAGTGCAGATATTGGCTAATCTATAGAGAAAGCGCAGAGATTGGCTAATCTATAGAGAAAGTGCAGAGATTGGCTAATCTATAGTGCAAGTGCAGAGATTGGATAATCTACAGAAAAAGTGCAGAGATTGGATAATCTATAGAGAAAATGCAGAGATTGGCTAATCTATTGTGAAAGTGCAGATATTAGATAATCTATAGAGATAGTGCAGAGTTTGGATAATCTATAGAGAAAGTGCAGAGATTGGCTAATATACAGAGAAAGTGCAGAGATTGGCTAATATAATCAATCCTTCAAGCTAATCAAGACTTTAACATTCATTACTGTCTGGAGTTGATGGTCACTTTCAGAAACAAATACAGACAGAAATAGAAAAGAACAGAATGATTCTTGAGAGGTTCTGATTCTACTGGTTGTGGCCCTTAATTTATCAAGAAACCTTCAGAGACAAAACTTCAAATCTAGATGATGAACACAATGACATTTTCTAGGCACTTTAGAGTTGCTGGCACGTTATGATTCAGTTTTAGAAGTGCACTTGGTCTTCCATTTATGCAAAAAGTAATGCATAAGCAGGAAGGGTCAAGTGTCAAGGTCACCTGAGACACAGAACGAGGTCACTGATGTCTGTGGCAAAAGAGTGCTGAACACCATCCTTTCAGAAAGAAGAAGTATAATCTATTACTCTGTGATATGTGACTGAACACCAGACATCTTTCATTCTGAACAGAATGTACTGGCTTTAAGATTTGTGCAGCAACATGTTGAAAGCAGTGTTTGGAAGATAATTGAGAGACTGTCAACTTAAAGACTTTTATAAAAAGACAGGCAAGGACATTTCTGAAATGTTTCGAGCTGTGACAGTGGCATATCATTAGAGGACTGTAGAGAAGGTTATGACAATGGAGCCAACACATTAGGCAAACTGAGAGACATGCATTCTCACATTCTAAAAGGAAATCTGTTTGCAATGTACTCTCATACCCTAACTATCCCATATCCAATACCGGTGTGAGGGGTTTGGGGCCAGTGTGAGGGGTGTTGGGCCGGTGTGAGGTGTGGGGCCAGTGTGAGGGGTGTTGGGCCGGTGTGAGGGGTGTGGGGCCAGTGTGAGGGGTGTTGGGCCGGTGTGAGGGGTGTGGGGCCGGTGTGAGGGGTGTTGGGCCGGTGTGAGGGGTGTGGGGCCAGTGTGAGGGGTGTTGGGCCGGTGTGAGGGGTGTGGGGCCAGTGTGAGGGGTGTCGGGCCGGTGTGAGGGGTGTGGGTCCAGTGTGAGTGGTGTTGGGCCGGTGTGAGGGGTGCAGGTCCAGTGTGAGGGGTGTGGGTCCAGTGTGAGGGGTGTTGTGAGGGGTGTTGGGCCGGTGTGAGGGGTGCAGGTCCAGTGTGAGGGGTGTTGGGCCGGTGTGAGGGGTGCGGGTCCAGTGTGAGGGGTGTCGGGCTAGTGTGAGAGGTGTTGGGCCGGTGTGAGGGGTGCGGGTCCAGTGTGAGGGGTGTTGGGCCAGTGTGAGGGGTGCAGGTCCAGTGTGAGGGGTGTTGGGCCGGTGTGAGGGGTGCGGGTCCAGTGTGAGGGGTGTCGGGCTAGTGTGAGAGGTGTGGGGCCAGTGTGAGGGGTGCAGGCCTGGTGTGAGGGGTGCAGGGCTGGTGTGAGAGGTGCGGGGCTTGTGTGGGGGTGTTGGGCTGGTGTGAGGGATGCGGGGCTGGTGTGAGAGGTGCGGGGCTTGTGTGGGGGTGTGGGGCCGGTGTGAGAGGTGCGGGGCTTGTGTGGGGGTGTGGGGCCGGTGTGAGGGGTGCGGGGCTGGTGTGAGGTGTGCCTATATGTGTTTAGTCTGAGAACATAATGTGTTTGACTGAACACTAATGCTGGTCTGCATAAACATTTTGTGAGTGTGTGCAGGATACACAGACGTTGTTCTGAGTGTGTGTATTACTCTCAGCAGCACAGCCTTTATGAACATACATAAACAACACACACACAACCAAACACTACTGTCCTTTTAGACAATTTTGAGGGCATACACACACACACGCACGCACGCACACACACACACACAGCTCTGTGACCCTGTGGCTCTGTGTGTGGGGGGAGTCTCACTCCAGCAGGTCCAGCCATACCGTGTGTTTCTGCTGGAGGGAGCAGGAAGCATCCGCTTGAACTTCCTGTGTGAACGACTGTGGGAAACTGACCGAGACTCAAACCACCACTGGAGATGACAGAGTCATCACCACATCATGGCTCTCCGCTGTTCCCATCCATTCATATCTCTCCTTCACTCTCTCTCTTTTACTCTCACTCTCTGTCTTATCTTCTTTCTCAGACACTTTCACTCTCACTCTTTTTGCCTTTCAGTATCTCTTTTATCTCTTTTCTCTTTTAGTCTCTCTATCTATTGCCATCTCAGTTTTTATCTCTTCCTCTCTCTTTTCCTCTCTCTCTCTCTCTCTCTCTCTCTCTCTCCTTTCTCCTCCTTGTTTATTCTCTTCACCACTCTCTCCTGTGGTCGGCCCTGTCCCCCAAGTATCCGTGTTCATATTTAGGAGTTTTCTCCCCTGTGATGTCGTCGGAAGTGTGGCGGAAGGCAATGTTCCCTAGCAGTGGTGGGATATGGAACCAGCACATGTGGAAGCGGTTTGCCCAGCGCCCAGAGCGGACCAGCAAGGCCTGCTGATCTGGAGCCGTGAGCAGAGGAACCACCCCCACCCGGAGAGTGATGGTGGTGGAGTGAAGAGACTGCAGTAAACTCCAACATCTGTCACATTTAAGTGAATTCCACATAACAACAAGCAATTTACAATATAAGATTAACTGTTCCTCTATTAAAGAGAGCTGAACCGCTTTAGCCAGAGAGACTTTTTGCCGTTAAACCAGTTGGATTGTTCTGGATCTTTTACTGCACAGGAACGGTCCGTGACTCTAGAACATGCCGTCTGAAGTTCTAGGCACTGGGTGTTTTCCCGAGAATGCAGTTCACAAATATCATCAGCTCGGAGATGACATCACTCTGACATCCCGTGAGCCAATGAGCACAGAGTGGGCAGAGCTTCCCCACCCCTGACCTGCAGTTCCCCAGAGCCATCAGAGCAGGTCAATCTGCTGTTGTTTCTCAGGTACAGATCAGGCTGGCCTGGCCACACTTCACCGCCATGCTGGCCAAGGGCATCTGCTGACTTACTGAACATCACACCAAAATAGTGGAGAGTTGTTGCCCCATATCGGACCATGGCGAGGATTTAATGTACACCACACTGAAGTGACTCACTCACTCACTCCACAAACGACCCTGGAAGCGGTAGAGATAAAGTGAATCCATATGCCTTCGTCTCTCAACACCAGTTTACTCCCTCACCAGAACACTGTACACTGTGTGTGTGTGTGTGTGTGTGTGTGTGTCTGTGTGTGTGTGTGTGTGTGTGTGTGTGTGTGTGTGTGTGTGTTTACATGGCCTGTCCATTTGCATGGCATTAGACGCTGGACCCCCACGAGCTGGAGCCGTTCTGTCACAACAGATATTGAGTTTACATCTCTGATCTCCCATTCTTCATACTCCCATGTCTCCGAACGGCTCCCATAACGACTCCACAGCCGTGAGCTCAGTGAGATCAACGTGAGCCGTGTCCTGCAGGCCAGTGCAGAACACTGACAGAGAGCCGTCACCCCTGGTAACACAGCACGTCTGAATGGGAGCGGACCGCCAGTGCTAACGAAGAGAGGCTGAACTTCACCAACCTGGTCCCCCTTTGTGGATGGTGTTGTGACAGCAGCCATGTCGTGTCATGTGTTGTGCCCCAGCCATGTTTTAACCTCAGTGCAACATTTAAGATTCTCCTCACACTGGGGACGTGGCAGCAGTCCTCCTAGGAGGAGTCTCTCCTGTAAGCAGCTGTGTGTTAGGGAGACGTGTGTCATAACGTCACTGCAACTACAGGTGTGACGGTGGAACTCTGCTGCTGGAATTAAACATGTCTGACCGTGTTATGATGGAGCACTATTGTGATAACCAACAGGAGCCAGACACAGCAGGACTGTAGACCTGACAAGAGGCAAACCAGCTACTGCTCACAGGGTGGAGGCAGCAGAACACAGGGTGGAGGCAGCTGCTCACAGGGTGGAGGCAGCAGAACACAGGGTGGAGGCAGCAGAACACAGGGTGGAGGCAGCTGCTCACAGGGTGGAGGCAGCAGAACACAGGGTGGAGGCAGCTGCTCACAGTGTGGAGGCAGCAGAACACAGGGTGGAGGCAGCAGAACACAGGGTGGAGGCAGCAGAACACAGGGTGGAGGCAGCTGCTCACAGGGTGGAGGCAGCAGAACACAGGGTGGAGGCAGGAGGCAGCTGCTCACAGGGTGGAGGCAGCTGCTCACAGGGTGGAGGCAGCAGAACACAGGGTGGAGGCAGCTGCTCGCAGGGTGGAGGCAGCTGCTCACAGGGTGGAGGCAGCCTTCAGCCACTGTATGTTCTGCAGTTCAGAGAGTGTGCTGATGTTGAAGGAGACTGATGCATGAAGACGCCATAAAACACCAGTGAAACAAACAGCAACGAAACACCAGTGAAACAAACACTATGAAACACCAGTGAAACAAACACCATGAAACACCAGTAAAACAGATACCAGTGAAACACCAGTGAAACAAACACTATGAAACACCAGTGAAACAAACACCATGAAACACCAGTAAAACAGATACCAGTGAAACACCAGTGAAACAAACACCATGAAACACCATCGAAACAGATACCAGTGAAACACCAGTGAAACAAACACCATGAAACACCAGTGAAATAAATACCAGTGAAACACCAGTGCCACTTATGGAAATGGGTATGGGACTGGATCGGAGTGACACCTGCAGTAGGGATGCTCACTCTGACAGACACACCCAAGGATAAA
>NC_135214.1:36619623-36627123 GCF_052324685.1 Brachyhypopomus gauderio
GTGTGTGTGTGTATGTGTGTGTCTGTGTGTTTGCATGTGTGTGATTCATTGTCTGTTACTCTGAGACCACAAAAAGTTATTAAAGTGGCAGGAAGAATGTTATCTGTGGTTGAGAGGGCCTCTCTCAAGCAGGTCTGACTCACAGAAGTATGCAGAAAGAACAGTCACGCATTAAGAGACGCCGCTGATAAGCTACAATAGAAACAACCTCATAAAACGCCCAGCCTGACGCAACAGCAGCTGCTGACAGCTCCTAGGAACTACGACCCTTAATCACACGTCACAGGTGTGGTGAGCCTGTCAGTACGACCACTACAATTACACTTTTTATTGCCCATTACTTAAACTCATGGAACTATTAAAATCTTAAATCAAAAAGTTTAAATAATAAGAGCATATAAATTCCAGATACAGTTCACCTTTCAGCAACATGAGACAAACGTTTAATGGATAATAGACACACGTCTGTCTGAACTCAGTCCTGTGCTGGGAATTCGCATTTTACCTTTTAAACCGTCCAGTCTGATGCCTGAACCCTATTTTGCTGAGCATCCCTGCGGACATTTTTGACAGATCCATTTTATTGAAGAGAAGCACAGTGCATCAGTGAGGTGTCATGCTGAATTTCGCCTAAGATGAATCAGAGCGCAGTGTTGCCAGATCCCCTCATAGCCCTCCTTTCCTCGCTCACTCCACCCACTGTCCAAACATCACCCTTTCATGTCACGCTGAGAGACGGCGTGCGTACTGATCGCCGCACCACACAGCCTGCTGTGTGTTTCTGGAGGAACGTCATTCATGTCACAGCCTGATAACTCCTCGTACGTTCATCCTCCCTCTACAGCAGGAATGAGATGCAGGTCTCTTTGGTGCGACCTCGCCAAATTCTCCTTATTGTTGCTAACAGCGCCTGTAACGCCAGAAACGCAGCTCGGTTTTCGTCCTGCGGGGATGTGAGAGGAGTCCTGCGCTGTCTCGCACAGCTAACACCGTCAGTCACGTGGAGCGGCACTAGCGCAACTCCTTCAGCTGGTCTGATGAGCGCTGAGCTGGTTTTAGACGCCTGCTCGCACTCCGTATTACTGCCTTTCTAAACCAGGCAGAAGAGACTTCAAGTTTCTCTCTCTCTTTCTCTCTCTCTCTCTCTCTCTCTCTCTCTCTCTCTCTCTCTCTCTCTCTCTCTCGTGCAGCTGGTGAGGGTGTTTGGAGGCAGAAGGTTGCCATGGTTTGGTTGCAGTGCTGCTGGTGTCTGACTCAAAAGCCCACACGCTGACGGTGGTAGTGAGGGAGGAGAGGAGGTGAATCATTACACTCCCAAGCTGCTTCTCTTCATGTACTCGCAAATTTGACAATGAAGCCATTTTTTTTTTATCATTTATGCAGAGTGTCTTCATAATTTTTTTCCTTAGGTTAGCCAGGGTTACCGTGAAAAGAGGAACTATATTGGAACAGAGTGGAAGTCTCTACATGTTATTCAGCCAAAGTGAATATAACTTACAAATGATCCCAGTGATTACATTTAACCTGTAACAGACACAGTTTGACATTTTTATGAGAAAATAAACCGTGCAAAGCAGCTGTCATGAAAGATGTGACAGACACTGTCAGGAAAGGAAGGAATGTTCTGGAAAAGACCCAAAAATCAAGAGTGGGTGTGGTTACAACCTTTACCTGTACTGTACATGGCATTAGGAGTGTTCCCATGGTTACACACCAACTGAAGCTGATGGAGCGGGTGGTGTAATGGACACTCATCTCCTGAAGCAGACGGCATTGTCATGGGGACCATTACTCTGGAAGGTAAAATGTCTGGTCTGTAGGCACTGTGGTGGTCAGAGACTGTGTTCACTGCCTGCAGAACCCAGAATGATCGCTCAATATGGGCCATAAGCTTGAGCAGAACTTTGGTCTGGAATAGTAACATCTCCAGTCACTCTAGATCCACCGATATACAAATCCATGTTCCCAATGTGGTTATGTGCTAATGTCCCTCTATGTAAACCAATCAGAGACCCCAATGTTGGAGTAATTGTAATGGCAATAGCTGCAAAGCTGTTGCAATAATCTTCCACAGAGCCATACACTCTAGCTTGGTAGAAGTTGACCTTCAATCAATCAATCAAATTTTATTTATATAGCGCTTTTTACAACAGTTGTTGTCACAAAGCAGCTTTACAAGTGCCGAGTCCTAGCCCCCAGTGAGCAAGCCAAAGGCGACAGTGGCAAGGAAAAACTCCCTAGTTTTTTGCATGAGGAAGAAACCTTGAGAGGAACCAAGACTCAGGGGGGGAACCCATCCTCCTCTGGCCGACACCGGTCACCATGACAACAACAACAATATAGACAGAATGTAGACAGAATGTAAAAGATGCAATAATGTCAATTTAGACCGAAAAATATGTAATAATGTCCATCATGGTGTAGGCATCCGGTTAGGCAGGAGGTGGCCGGCCAGGATGGATCGCTTGTCTCTCCTCATCTCATTATTCCTCAAGCAGGCGGGCAGCCATGTGGAGAAATGAAACAGGGAAAATTAGCTCTGTATGAGGACATATACAGGACAGGTAAAATTATAAACATTTCTGGAGTGTGGCAGCAACTCCGGCACTAAGTTAAATTATTACAGCCTAGCTAAAAAAAGGCAGAACCAGAAGGTAACATAGGCTTGGGGGCATTCTGAGACAATGGCATCCGTCCACTGCACTGTCAACAAACTTGAGTGACCACGAGCAGTGACAGGATGACAGCACCAGTACCCCAGTCTACCATAAAACCCTTCGTCTATGAACCACTGGATCTGTACCTTTATCTAAGGGGGATATTAATTATCAAACGCTAGACTAAATAAGTGGGTTTTCAACCTAGATTTAAAGATTGTGACTGTGTCAGAGTCCCGGACACATTTAGGAAGATTATTCCAAAGCTGGGGGGCCTTATAAGAAAAGGCTCTTCCCCCTGCTGTTACCTTGTTAATTTGTGGAACTAATAACAGACCAGCACCCTGTGATCTTAGTTGACGTGGGGGTTCATAGTAGGAAATAAGTTCCTGGAGGTATTCAGGAGCAAGCCCGTGTAGTGCTTTATATGCTAATAATAGAATTTTAAAATCAATACGAAATTTAACTGGGAGCCAATGCAGGGCTGATAGGACTGGTCTAATATGCTGAAATTTTCTAGTTCTGGTCAGAACTCTAGCTGCGGCATTTTGAACTACTTGAAGTTTATTTAGATTCCTATTTGAACATCCTGACAGTAGTGAATTGCAGTAGTCTAGTCTAGAGCTAACAAATGCGTGCACCAATTTTTCTGCATCATCCTGTGATAATGCATTTCTTAATTTGGCAATGTTGCGGAGATGTAGAAAAGCTATCCTAGTAGTATTATCTATATATTTATCAAATGATAGGTCGGAGTCGAGTATGACGCCTAGGTTTTTGGCTACTGTGCCAGGTGTAATGGGATAGTCTGCAAGATTAAGCATTAAATTTGGAATTTTCTGTCTTGCGGCCTTAGGGCCCACAAGGAGAACTTCTGTTTTGTCCTCATTTAATTGTAGGAAGTTTAGAGACATCCAGCATTTAATATCTCTTACACAGGCCTCAATTTTTCCTAAACTGAGTTTGTCATCGGGTTTGGCTGATATGTAAAGTTGAGTGTCATCCGCATAGCAGTGAAAATTGACACCATGTTTGTTTATAACTGTGCCCAATGGTAGCATATATAATGTAAATAATAGTGGTCCTAAGATGGAGCCTTGCGGGACCCCATATTTAACCATTGTACGTTTGGATGAAATATTATTGAGCTCTACAAACTGATAGCGATTTGTTAAGTAAGACTGAAACCATGAAAGGGCTGTGCCTGAGACTCCAACCCAGCGTTCTAACCTTTCTAGCAAGATCCTATGATCAATTGTGTCGAAAGCTGCACTAAGATCAAGAAGCACTAACAGTGATACATAGCCTTGATCTGATGCAAGGAGGAGATCATTTGTTACTTTAACTAATGCTGTTTCAGTACTGTGATGGGGCCTAAAACCAGATTGGAACTTTTCAAATGTGTTATTCCTATGCAGATATAGGCATAATTGCTGGGCAACAGCTTTTTCTATGATCTTAGATATAAATGATGTGTTTGAAATGGGTCTATAATTAGATAGCACAGTCGGATCAAGATTTGGTTTCTTGATCAGAGGTTTGATAATTGCTAATTTACATGATTTGGACATGTGACCTATTGTAATGGATGAGTTAACTATAGTTAGAAGAGGTTCAGTTACAGCTGGTAATACCTCTTTTAATAACTTTGAGGGAACTGAGTCTAATGTGCAGGTAGTACAATTTAAGGAAGAAATTATTTTCTCTAATTCTGATTTTGGGAGTGGATGAAAAGCATCAAGTTTTTCTCCCGGTATGTAATTTAAATCAATATCAACCAAACCAGATGACATACCAGTTGTATTGCTAATAAAGGGTTTTATATTTTGTCTAATATTCTCTATTTTATTATCAAAGAAATCTATAAATACATAAAAGGTCTATAAAAAAGACCTTGTGTTGCATTGTGAAATATTTTATTGAAATTAATTGAAGTGCACGTTTAACATGCTCTGGGCATCTTGTTAGAATACAGGGAGATACTGCCAGGTGACCCGCCTCCGTCCGCAAACAAACTAAAGCTTGTTAGGAACCTGAGGAGCAGGAAGGTGAATGTTCTCCAACATCAAAGCTCCTGGTACCAATCCTGTCAAAGATATGTGACACTAATCAGAAAATTACAGCCCACAAGCATCATGCTGCAGACCTGAACACCCTGCAGCAAACCTGCCAGGACGACACTCAATTCAGACAGAGTGCAGAAACCACTCCAGAGTGCAGAAACCACTCCAATCAAAGTGAAAATCAGAGAGAGCACAAAGTGTTCTGAAGTTGTCAAATATCTCAGCATGTTTAATATTTTGCATTTGGATTTGTTATAACAATGCTGGCTAAAATAAACATCCTGCTGACTATTAAGAATATAAGACGTTTTCAAAAAATATAAACCCCATTCATGTATGTATATATATATATAATTCCCACTCGTATATGTATATACAGTATGTATATTCCCTCTCATGTATGTTTATCTATATATCTATATATGTATATTTTCATGTGTATATATGTATATATGCATATGTATATGTATATCTGCATATGCATATTTGAATATTTCCCACTCGTGCAGGTTTATCTATATATGTATATTTGCATGTGTATATATGCACATGTATATATTTGCATATGTATGTATTTATATTTGCATATGCATATGTATGTGTATTTATGTGTATTTGCATATGTATGTGTGTATATGTATATATGTATATTGCTGCCCTACTCTCGTGACTCCCCCGTGCTGGGTGTTTTGAGCCCAGCATTACAAGTTGAGCTGGAGGCTCTGATTCAGACACATGTAGGCTGCTCACAACTGCTGTTGTATTCAGGGCTGATAGTCTAGCCATCTGCCCATCAGGTCGTCATGGTGACTCAGGCCCTGGTCTCTCATGGGTGGTAGTAGGACCACGCTGACCATCACTGTATTTGAGGAGAACCTGTAGAACATTGGCATCTCTTCACATAGTTTACTGGTCCCTGCTAGGATTTGTTCGGACCAATCTCTCTCTTTCTCTGTCTTACACACACACACACACACACACACACACACACACACGCACGCACGCACGCACGCACGCACGCACACACTCACACACACACACACATACGCACGCACGCACACACACACACACTCACACACACGCATACACACACACACACATACGACACACACACGCACACACACCCTTCAGTCAGACAAGTCACCTGCTTGGCCTGAAATTTAAGTTACCTGTGATTTTTTTTTTTGGGGGGGGGGGGTTATTACGGGTTATTAGGTCCGTGAGATTAGGAATTAAGACACCTAATGCTCTTTGAAACAGATTTAGTTTAAGTTCGGTTTCTGTTTCATTTTAGTTTGTTGTCTTTTGTCCAGTTTAACCACAGGTCTGACTAATTAGCTGCTGACAGATAAACTGAAGAAACTGCATTATTATATGTGTAAAAGTATTAAAAGCCACCTGCTCGTGAACAGAGTTATTCTCTAGAAATCTTTTCCTGTCTGTTCTAGGAAGCGTGTACTACAGTTTTTTGCAGTTGCTAAGACACAATTTCTGAAACTGTGTCTCTTTTGTCGAAACTTAACACACAGAAGCCAATGCTACACACACAACAGGCAAAACATCTCACACTTTTGGAAAAAGCACACACTTCAACCAAAACTCTTGCCACTCTTGACAAAACCATATTTTTGCATCTAAACGCTACACACAAATATCATATGATTAGCCTTTCTTATATGTGACTACACACTTATGTGATAAATAGAAAACACTACTACCATGTGTTTTTTAAATGTTCAGTGTATAGTCTGTTCCAAAAGTATACCATAGTTCACATATAAAGGGGTTTTTATGCACATTCATAAACACCATGAAGTAAAATAGTAACAAGGTTTATTTACTTTTTGCTTGAGCAGTACACATGGAAACAAAAAGGACAAAAATACTGTACAATAGTAGACAAATTTAGGGTGCATCTCGTCTTGTATTCGGGTCTGGCCACAAGATTTCATCAACATCACAGGAGATGTCCTCTTTAGTAAGACAGCGGGGGAAGTATCTTCTTGAGTGACATATCCAGCCCTGACATGCACCCTAATCAACGTCCCCACAAGCTTCCTCCATCACCTGCAGAAGTGGTATGTGATGGTGGGGTTTGGCGGTCAAAAACTTTCCACCTCCATGCCGAAAAAAACTCCTCAATAGGTTTGAGGAAAGGTGAGTATGGTGGGAGGTGAAGCACATCAAACTGTGGATGTTCAGTGAACCAATGTCGTACTTGTGTAGCATGGTGGAAACTTACGTTGTCCCAGATGACAACGTCCCTGGTCGTTCTTGTCCATCTCCCTGGTGATGTGGAATGAGTTGTTGTGTAGTGTGTTGAGAAAGGTGATGATGTGAGCAGTGTTGTAAGGACCAAAAGTAGCATGATGATGGACAACACCATTGTGGCAAATGGCTGCACACATTGTGATGTTCCCACCACGCTGCAGGGACACTGACTATGGCACGGTGTCCTATGACGTTTCTTCCTCTGCGTCTTGTTTTGGCAAGGTTGAAGCTTCATCAATATAAAGGAACTTGTGTTCCACTGCTGCAACATCTAGCTCCATTACTCTCTGAAACCAAACATTACAGTATTACAGTACTGTATTTGACCGAATGAAATGGGCATATATCATACTCAACATTGTGTGGCACAGAACACTGGAGTAAAGTATACATATTCATAGTATATTGCACATATTCATAGTGCAGTTCCTTCACACTGTCAGAGTTGCGTTGAAATGGTGCCCTGTGTAGCTGCTTCATATGCACTTGATGTTTTCTCAGGAGTCGGG
>NC_135214.1:36632123-36649623 GCF_052324685.1 Brachyhypopomus gauderio
TGACCAGGACCCCCAACCTTGGTCAGCCCAGACACCATCTTCAGTGGTTCAGGCTGTCTGGGTGTGAGCCGTGCCCGACAGCTGTGGGTGCTGGAGTAACACCTCCGCCTGATGGAGCTTCAGTGTTTCTACAGGACCAAGAGCACACAGAAAACCTGCTGAGTTGAGTTTTCCATTTCAGCAGTCTCAGAAGAGGTAGAGATAGAGAGAGATAGAGAGAGAGAGAGAGAGAGAGAAGAGAGAGAGAGAGAGAGAGAGAGAGAGAGAGAGAGAGAGAGAGAGAGAGAGATGGGAGCCCCTCAGAGGCTGATTAGTTATAGCCCTGGGGAGACGAGAGCCAGGGGGCAGAGCAACACAAGCAGATAGCTAATTAATTACACAACAGCCTGAGGGATTATGGTGACTAAATACCAGACATCCTCCAGTGTGTGTGTGTGTGTGTGTGTGTGTGTGTGTGTGTAGATAACTCTTAGATCCCTGTGAAAGGAGTCAGTTAGTACTTTGACCCCTGAGAGGTCATCATTGTATGAGGAGTGTATGTGTGTGTTTTGCTCCAGGTTCAGGGTGTGTATTTTTGTGAAGCTGCCTTCATGGCTGCCATGTTTACATCTGATACAGGTTCCCCAAGGAACTGCACACAAAATGACCCAAATTGCTCCTGTAAACGTGTGCAGGCAGGAGGTGTTTGAGCTGCTGCTGGTTCCAGTGGTGCAGATGAACTGGTGCTGCACTAGACTAGACTCCCTACACTAGAGCAGAGCTCCCTACACTAGAACAGAGCTCCCTACACTAGAGCAGAGAGAGGAAACAGAGTGGGGAGAAGGAGGGGTTGTGGGTGGAATGTTGCTTTTTCTAAGGTAAGATGATATGTGTGCTGCACAACCCACTATACTCTTAAACAAAATGGAAGCCTGCCATCTCTCTCTCTCTCTCTCTCTCTCTCTCTCTCTCTCTTTCTCTCTCACACACTCACCCCAACACACACACTCATCTTGGTATGGAGAGCATGCACCAGACACATGCTGTCTCTGCTGTTTTAGAGAGTTGAAGGTTGCTGTACCTTTCTGTCTCACTCTCTTTGTCTTTCTCTGTCTGTCTTTCTTTCTCTGCATCTCTCTATGTCTAACTCTTTTGTCTATAGTCTTTCTCTGAAGGGTGTGTAGGCTTTGTTAAGGATTTGTCCACGTGCACACAGACACACACTCGTTTAGTCTGTTCACTGAGGCATTGTGTTGTGTGTGTGTGTGTGTGTGTGTGTGTGTGTCCTCTGTACACATGTGGCCACACTGCTGTGATGTGCACAATACATAGTCTCATATCTCATTACTGACATGTCAGATATCTGTGCAATGTGTATCCTTTTTACATGACACTAATTAATTATATACATATACTTTGTCTCTTTGCTTTGAATTCTCTGGTTCTATGTACCAGGAACTGATAAGAACAGGTGTTACAGGTGAGGGACCCTCAGGTAAGCACCTGTAGAACAGCAGACGTTCACTCTGCCTGTTGTTAGAAGGCCATTTCCAAACAAGTCCATCATTCTACAGCTGGAAATATTATTCACGAGTGGAAACCATTCAAGACAGTTGCCAATCTGAGGAGTGGATGTCCTGTCTGCCATGCTGAATGCGCCATGCTCAGATAAACTGCCAAAAAGCAGGCGTGTCTTGTTTGGAGTGGTTGCCAGGTGACAGCTTCTTCTGTCTCCAAACAACATGGCAGCATGTCTTAAGTTTGCCAAGTTGCATCTGAACAGATCAACATACGTTTGGACCTTCAGAGAGACAGGACCAGAGTGGAGATGTTTGGCCATAATTCACATTGCCATGTTTGGCAAAACCAAAGGCTCCTCATACCAACAGCCACGCCCGCTGGATGGGGGAGGAGTCAAGGTTGAAGCAGAACTTCAATAATATTGAAATAGGAATGTGAACAATTTCTTGGTGAAGCACCACAACCTAAAGAATTTTATACATCTGGCCAAGGAGAATATAAAGTATGAAATGTGTTTTATTAAGTTTAATTAAGACTGAGAATTCACTGGAAAATACCTACCAGTAAATGGTAGGCAGAGGAAGGCAGCCATGTCTTCTTTGTAGAGAAAACAGAAGGGTTTCTTTAGGGAGCTTTTATGGTTTAGTTTCCTGCCTAAAATCCAGGAAGTGACATCATGCCACTTCCTGTGTAGCTCTTTAAAAAGCCTACTGTTAGTTGTTTGGATAGTCATTGAATTACACAGAGTTAAAATATTGAGAATTGAATTCTGGATGATTTAACTACTTGGCTCTGCGAATGTTGTGAACTTTGTGAATGTTGTGAACTATCAAATTTTTTTGGTAAATATATTATTTTCCTTTCTTTTCCTTCTTCTACATTGGAACTCAGTAAACTTCTTCGATTTCTTAGCACCCTACCATTTTAAACCCCTCCGGTAACGTTTTACGCCCCCCCCCCCCCCCCCCCCCCCCCCGCTCAGTATGACAGTGTCCTTGTTTTTTGTCAGACCTAGGTGGCAACCCTAATTACAGGTCTCAATTATGAATGTACACACACACACACACAGTGGCAATGCAGCTCATTAACATTTAGTTTTATATGAAATAAGTGGCCCCACAAATGTGTTGGACTGAGAGAGCAAAAGACTGTGAAATGTAAAAAAAAAGAAATTCAGATTGTTCTTTCTCCTAGTATCTGTAAATACTCTCTCTCTCTCTCTCTTTGTCTTTCACTCTGTCTCTCACACACACACACACATACACATACACACACACACACACACACACACACACACACACACACACACACACAGTGACACAAAGTGACACTGAGATGGATATCTAGTCTGAACAGGCAGGGTTAGACAGAGCTGCTACTGTTGGAATGTGGCTAGCCTGTGTGAAGTGAACAGATCTTATACAAACACACATGCCACACCATTCACTGCACTAATGTGTGTCACAGTGTCGCACCATTTAACGCCCTAAAGAAACATGCAGGTCGTATTATTTGCCACCTTAAAGAAACACATGTCACACCATTTAACGCCCTGAAAATCTGGGGCATAATTAAGGGACATGTTATGTCACTCTCTAGGGGACATAGCACTCTCAGAACTAATGTCACAGATCTACCTGAGACACTACACTTAACTCTAATAATACAGACCTACCTGAGACACTACATAGAACTCTAATAACACAGGCCTGTGTGAGACATTACATAGAACTCTAATAATACAGACCTACCTGAGACACTACATAGAACTCTAATAACACAGGCCTGTGTGAGACACTACATAGAACTCTAATAACTACAGATTCCGAAAACAAAAATACCAGAGAGCTCTGAAAGAGAGATCAGATGGATCAGAGAGACCTCTCAAAGAGAGATCATATGGGTCAGAGAAACCTCTAAAAGAGAGATCAGAGGGGTCAGAGAGACCTCAGAGGTCACTTACACTTTTGCACACTCAGTCTTTTTAAACTCACACTTTTAGACTACAGGCTGTGGATGACCTAGAGAGAGAGAGAGAGAGAGAGAGAGAGAGAGAGTAGAGAGAAAGAGAAGGAGAATGAGTGTGGACTGATTCAGAGACAGAATGTTTTTTAGGGTTTTTTTTTGTTATGTAATATGATATTATTAAGATATAATATGTCTTATTTTATTATATTCTATTTTACTACTTGGTAAAATAAATAAAATAATATAGAATTTTCCTTCATAACTTCATAACTGTGTTCTTCCTGTGTGACTGTTTTTCATACATGACTGTATTTCCAGTGTGACTGTGTTCTTCCTGCTTGACTGTGTTCTTCCTGCATGACTGTGTTCTTCCTGCATGACTGTGTTCCTCCAGTGTGACTGTGTTCTTCCTGTGTGACTGTGTACTTCCTGTGTGACTGTGATCTCCCTGTGTGACTGTGTTCTTCCTGTGTGACTGTATTCTTCCTACGTGACTGTGTTCCTCCAGTGTGACTGTGTTCTTCCTGTGTGACTGTGTTCTTCCTGTGTGACTGTATTCCTCCTGTGTGACTGTGTTCCTCCAGTGTGACTGTGATCTCCCTGTGTGACTGTGTTCTTCCTGCGTGACTGTGAACTTCCTGTGTGACTGTTTTTCATACGTGACTGTATTTCCAGTGTGACTGTGTTCTTCCTGTGTGACTGTGTTCTTCCTGCTTGACTGTGTTCTTCCTGCGTGACTGTGTTCTTCCTGCGTGACTGTGTTCTTCCTGTGTGACTGTGTACTTCCTGTGTGACTGTGATCTCCCTGTGTGACTGTGATCTCCCTGTGTGACTGTGTTCTTCCTGTGTGACTGTATTCTTCCTGCGTGACTGTGTTCCTCCAGTGTGACTGTGTTCTTCCTGTGTGACTGTGTTCTTCCTGTGTGACTGTATTCCTCCTGTGTGACTGTGTTCCTCCAGTGTGACTGTGATCTCCCTGTGTGACTGTGTTCTTCCTGCGTGACTGTGAACTTCCTGTGTGACTGTGTTCCTGTGTTTGTGTCTAGACGTTTGTGTTCTGCTGCTGTGACGTTAGTGATGAATAGTGATCTTGGCTGTCTCACACATCTCTTCTCAGACTCAGCTGTCTCACACGTCTCCTCTCAGACTCCAGTCTCCTCCCTTTGCTCTTTGTCAGTTCTTCTGACACCACAGGTATTGATTAGTTGTGTTTACCTTCCGTGCAACACCAACACACTTCCTGCAGAAAAACAAAAAACACCAATCACTTGATTGATTACCCATCAGCTGCCCTTGTGACTACAAGGTGCTTCTACTGTTCCGGAGATAGATCGATCACATGTCTCTCTCTCTCTCTTGCACGCATACACACACAAAAGTGAAGTGTTTTTATATAAAATGCTTTTAGAGTTGTGGATTGAAGAAACACACAACACAACTTGCAAGGATATGTATATATATATATTAGGGGTGGGACACGATTAAAAAAATTTATCGGAAGCTTTGTAATTAATTAATCGAAATTAATCGCATTTTAATATTTTAATCGCATTTCAGTATTTAACATGAGAAATATGAATTTAAGTTTGAATGAAGAATGAATCAATGAACATAATCATAAAATCATATTTTTCCACCAGTCTACTACACAGACCAATAGATGAGTGCAGAAAACAGTTTAGAACACTGGAAATTCTGACCAAAAATGTTGTTTAATTTTGGGAGTTTTGCTCAGGATATTGGAAGAATTGAAGTAAATCAGAAGATGTTTTTTAATACCATTTTAGATGGTATATTTTTCTTTAATTTCCCAGGCCTCTGCCTCAGATATCTCCATAGTGCCTAGAAGTGGTCTTCTGCATGCTCAAAGCAAATGACTGGATCTTCATCATCTATAGATTCATCATCTATAATATGAGCTGTCACACCAAGATAATTCTTGTTGCCAACAGAGGTCCAGTGATCCCCAGTCAGAGCCACATTTGTGGCGCTCTTCACAATAACCTGTTTTACTTCCCTTTCCTCATCATACAGCTGCTGGATTTTCTTCGACATTGTCTTTCTGGACGGTAGTTCGTAACTTGCATCAGTTGACGCAATATGCAGCGTTTCTTGTAAGCATTTATCTTGGACCACAGAGAGCGAACACAGGGTTGCCAACTCTCACGCATTGAGCGTGAGACACACGCATTTGACCGTTTTCACACGCTCTCACGCCACACTTCCGATATCTCACGCCGAAAAAAATATCCAGTTTATTTACCTCAGATCCACATATATGATTCAATACGTTACTAGTTCGCTAGCTCTAGCGCCATCCACCGGCGATATAACACTGAATCTGTGTCCATTTTACGTTCGCCACCCCCCCCCCCCCCCGCTCAACAAAATACACTCGCCACCGGCTCCAGGTTAAAATCTCACTCCAAGCGAACGTCAAAAGTTGGCAACCCTGCGAACAACACTGTAAATAATGTGACGCGTCATGTATAAACGCGTGCGGAGTCGCGCGCTACGGTCACTCGTGAAAGTTTAATCCAGTCTTAATGGTCCAATGGAGGTTATTTAAAAACCAGGACATTTCCTCACTTAAAAAAAACCCCGGACGCCCTGGACAGGATGTGAAATACGGACATGTGCCGGGAAATACGAACGTTTGGTCACCCTATCGTACTAGGAATATATTTAGCAGCTAAGTTATCATTACTGACCTGCGCGTTAGCCCCAACATGTTTTGCGTTGAGGTGGTAAGGGTGGAAGTGCTCCTGTGATAAGCGAACTCCTTCCTACATAAAGTGTAAATAACACTATTTGTGTTTGTACTTCCATCTGGAATTTTCTTATATTTAAATTTCCCATCCACCAGCGTAGCCTCTTCAGTAATCTCTATCATGATCTTATTGTGCGTCCATATAATCTGTATGTCTGGAACTCGTGCACTGAGAAACATTCCACGGTGCAAAATAAGGATGTATATCACCACTAAGGTAGATTCGATACACATCTCGATACACTGTCACCAAAACGATATAACTGTGATACTCGATGCGATACAAATCACTCCTGTTCACGATATGATGCGATTCAAAATGATTTGATAACGATATGACTTATTATATGAGGATTCCGTTTGATAAGTGATCATTCAATACAGTTAGTTGAGGTTTGAGGATGTATTGGCCTAACCCAGGGGTGTCAAACTCTGGCCCGCGGGCCAAATTTGGCCTACGTTGTAATTATATTTGGCCCGCGAGACAATACCAAATGACTACTAGAGCTGGCCCCTGGTATTATACTGTACAGCGCATTCACTGTTAATACTACAAATCCCATAATGCCCTGCTGTTGTTTTGGCGCGTCAATCAGTAGGACAGTAGGCATAGTAACTTCATACTACAACTGTCACTGTGCTACCCATTGACTGTCAATGGTGCTCCCCTTTCCCAAAAATGGTGAAAAGAAAGGCAGAAAACATGTGCACAGTTTGTTGAAAAACTCAGTGTACTCTGCGCTGACTTTTGCCGACTTTGATGTCCAGAAATGGAGGTTTGAACTGCTTAGTAATCCCTTCGCAGTTGATGTGGAAAATGCAGCAACCAACATGCAAATGGAGCTGATTGAACTCCAGTGCAAGGACACGCTGAAAGCAAAGTATGATGCTGTAGGCGCCACACAGTTTCCACAGTTCATCCCTGACACAATGCCTCAGCTCCACACCCAAGTTGCTCAAATGCTCTCTATGTTCGGCAGCACTTATTTATGTGAGCAACTTTTCTCCTCGATGAAGATGACCAAAACATCTCTCAGGAGACGTCTGACTGATGAACACCTTTGCTCGATACTGAGGATTTCTTCAACTCAGAGCCTGAGCCCAGACATTGATGAAAAAGCATCCAAGAAGAGATGCCAGGCATCTGGCTTGGGCACATCAGAGTAGATCAGTGTGTAGCAAACTGAGCAATAATTAACATTTTTTTATGCACTTTTTCTTGCTATTCCAAAGCATTGGCTTGAATGGTTGATTTATTTATTTTATTTTTTTAAATATTAGCCAGTGGAAAAATTTTATTTTGATATTTAATTCAGAAGGCTGCAAATAGAAAAGAAAATTTTTATTTAATAAATGAATGCCATTGATGTGTTTTTTTTAATTGAAATTTGTATAATGTACGGTAATAAGCGTTGCTTGTTCCATATTCAATGTTGAAGCAAAATTTGTTTTGGTCCATATTAAAAGGTTCATTTGTTCAATGTTGGCCCGCGACTTTGTTCAGGTTTTAAATTTTGGCCCACTGTGTTTTTGAGTTTGACACCCCTGACCTAACCCATCAGTTTTCTTAACTCAATAGCACAATTCTACTTTACTCTCAATTTAAGGGATGTATGCATCTGGGGTGGGTTTCCCGAAACGTTTGTAGCGCTAAGTACTTCGTAACCTCGTATGAAACGTATGAGGTTAAGAAGTACTTAGCGCTAAGAACGTTTCGGGAAACTCACCCCTGATGTTTTCAAAGGAGCAAAACCAATACATAATATAAAAAAATGCATAATTCAGTATATTCAGACAGCATTAATTTATTCAAGTGAATTATTCAGTTATTTTCTCCATCTATATTTATACAAAACGTTTAAAACACAAGATGAACAGTTTTTTAAAGTAGTGTATTAACATAGTGAAAATTATGATCTGCAACACTACTGTCTGCTAGACTTACGAGGGGGTAGCGGCCGCAGAGATGTCCACACCGTGCCGTCTTTAATGTGTCGCCAGGTTTGTTGTGCTAACATATTTGATAGCCCCACGGCACTGTTTGCAGATTGCGTGCATCTTGTCAAGTTGACCACCTCGCTTAAAAAATCCAAAATATTGCCACACGTTTGATTTGTGTGTCTATTTTGGTGCATTAAATATCTTTGTCATTGTTAATGCTCTCGTTTCCCTTCATCTTTGTTGTGTACATCTGCGTGTTTGCGTCATTACCTGAGGACACGATGGTGTATTTATGTTGCCTCGAATAAAAAAGAAATCAATAAAAATAAAAGTATTGTGGCGCCGGTGAAGAAGGAGACTCACTCAAGAAGCTCATCTTTGCAAGAAATACTCTTTATTGAACATCAAGAGTAATAACTGCTTTTTTTACTTCCTCTTTCTCAGGTGCTTTGGTGGCAGTCATGTCATATCACTGCACACATTTAACCTTGATGGTGATTTTTACTTTCCCCAACAAAACGTCCCCAAAGCATTCCCACATTTCCATAAATGAACTAACACAAAGATGCACAAAGAATTGCCATGTTAAGGAACATTAACAAACATAAATCTCCCACCCTGTACATTTCCCAGCATCCTCCACTAGTCGGTGGCGGAGCTCATAGGTCCATATTCCCAGCGCCGTCACAGTATGTTGCCTCTGTAAATACGTTAGAATAAGGATTAGATACTGGAAAATAAAACACCCGATTTAACCATGGTATTTGCCGATGCAAAAAGGCTAGAGTCGATGCACCGTAAATTCGCCGGCAAATTAAACCCGATGCACGTTGAATCTACCGGTGCAGTCGAATCGCAGACATGTGAATCTCCCCATCCCTAGTGCAAAAGTGTCTCATGCGTTAAATGCGTTAAAATGCGTTAATTTTTTTAGTGCGTTAATTTTCCTATAATTAATTAATCGAAATTAACACGTTAATTAACGCAAATTAACGAAATTAACGCGTTAAAGTAACGGCGTTAACGGCGGTCGTTAATTTGATACTCTTATCGGGCGATATAAAAATTATTCCCGTTAATCTATTCTTAAAGTTGGGTTGGGAACTGGGCCAAAATGGATAAGCAATCTATGATGACTTTCAACTTGATAGTTTAGCTCGGCTGTATTCCTAACCAAATTGCACAGTAGGGGCGAGAACGAGTTTTTAAACCTGTGAATTACAAATCGTAGGCTACGTGTTTTTACATGGATACAGCCACGAAGTCGCCAGGTTTGCTTCATGGAAAATTCATTTTTAGGAACGTAAATTTACCGGAGCGGAGCTCGGAGCGGTCGTTTTCTGCATGGTCCTAGCGCTAGATTCGTCGCTATTTAACTACCCTACATTTTATTGAGCATGTTTTTTTTTTCTTCAAGTATCAAAGTAGAACAGCTTCCTCAAGCAGTCATTGATGCATTTTGGAAACAGGAGATGAGCCCCTGGTCTAATGCACCCTCTGTATTAAGAAATCCTATCTCAAAAACTGACTTTTAGTCATTACTTGGGTAGCACGCATATGAGCCATTTTAATATAGATTAATCTAGATTAATCTAGATTAATTTCAAGATTTCAGTGAGATTAATCTATACCCACCCCTAATATATATATATATATATATATATATATATATATATATATATATATATATATATATATATATATATATATATATATATATATGAATGTTTATATATGAATGTGTGCATATGTGTATATTCATGAATATGGGTCTATGTGTTTAAATGAATGTATGTGTGTATATGAATGTGTGTGTTTTGGTTGGTTGGTAGCCGCGGTGATGTGTTGTTTTCCCAGTATTTATTTATTCATTTATTTGGTGTGAGTATTTTTTTCAGTAGCAATTCTCCAACCTGTTCCTAGCAGGCTTTAGAAAACATTGTTTGATTTTAGTGAGTGTTAAACCTCTGTGAATGTGTGGCGCGAACTGTTTTTAACCACTATTAGCTGTTATGAACTGTTATTAACCACTATTAGCTGTTATGAACTGTTATTAAACACTATTAACTGTTTTGAACTGTTATTAACCAATATTAGCTGTTATGAACTGTTATTAAACACTATTACCTGTTATGAACTGTTATTAACCACTGTGAACTGTGTCATTTTCCACAAGCTGTTTAGCTCTGGGCCTCTGAGGTAGGCTTGTTTCAGGAAATGTTTCAGGGGGTGTAAGTGGGTTTGGGGCTTGTGGGGGGTGTCAGGGGGTGTCAGGGGGCACACTGTCGTTCCACAGCCCCCCTACACCCCCACCCACCCCTCTACATGACTGGGGGGGGGGGGGGGGGGGGGGGGGTTGAGTAATCTGGAACACACTCCTCTATACAGACTGCACAAAATGGCTTCTTTCATTTTCACATCCTCACTCATAGCGGGGCTACGGCACTTCTAGCTCTGCTCAGAGTGTGTGGCTGTGTGTTTCTGGAGGATACACACACACAGCTGAACTTTACACACCCTTACAGCACCACATAAATCTTTCAGACATTCTCTCTTCACCTCACTCTGCCAAGGAACTGTGTGTGTATGTGTGTGTGTGTGTGTGTGTGTGTGTGTGTGTGTGTGTGTGTGTGTGTGTGTGTGTGTGTGTGTGTGTGTTTGTGTATGTTTTTGTGAATTTGTATCTGTGTGTGCATTTTTTTTATGTGTGTGTGAGTTCATGTGTCCAGAATTGTGTGTATGTGTTTCGAGACACATGTGTGCATTTGTGTTTATATGTGAGTGAGTGTGTGTGCATTTGTATTTATGTATGTGTAAATGTGTGTTTGTGTGTTGGGAGGTGTGTTTGTGTGTGAGAGAGTGTGTATATGTTTGTGTTTACATATGTGTGTGTGTGTGTGTGTGTGTGTGTGTGTGTGTGTGTGTGTGTGTGTGTGTGTGTGTGTGTGTGCGTGAGTGTGTATGCGTGTGTTTATGTGTGTGTGTGTGCATGTGGGTGTGGGTGTGTGTGCATGCATGTGTGTGTGTGTGTGTGTATGTGTGTGCATATCTGTGTGTGCTGACATGCTGGTGAACACACCTAGGGTTAGGGGTTAACACAACTAGGGTTAGGGTTAGGGGTTAACACACCTAGGGTTAGGGGTTAGTGGTTAACACACCTAGGGTTAGGGGTTAGGGGTTAACACACCCTCCTCCCTCCTCTTACAAACCTACATGACATCACTGACGGAGAATGTTAAAGAGCTATAAAATACATGAATGGTGTGTATACACACACACACACACACACATACACACACACATCAGGAAAGTATCCCATTGTTGTAATGTGGCATGTTCTCTTTTAAAGCTCAGTGCTAAATCTCAGCTGTGCTCTCCATCCAGTCCAGGATCTGTCAGTTACTGCAGAAATAGGTTTCCTGGATAAACCCAGAGATATGAATGAACCTTCAGAGAGACGCCACACCCAAGGATTCTTAGTGCTGCTACTTGGGTCCTGCACCATAGAGGAGCTCAGAGAGAGAGAGGGATAGAGAGAGAGGGGGGGGGGGGGAAGAGAGAGAGAGGGTGAGAGAGAGAGAGAGAGAGAGAGAGAAAGAGAGAGGGTTGGGGGAGCATTCTCATTCAGGTCAGAGTTTGTCAGCGATCGTTTGACATCTGCCGGAAACTCCTGTGGATGTTTTATCAGTCTGTAGTTGCCAATGTCCTGTTCTACACTGTGGTGTGCTGGGGGACAGCATTTCCAAGGCCACATCCAGGCTGAACAAACTGATCAGACGGGCTGGCTCGGTGGTCGGCATGAAGCTGGACTCTCTGGTGACTGTGGCAGAGAAGAGGACCATGGACAAACTGCTGGGCATTATGGATGATGCCAGTCATCCTCTGAACTCTGTCATCAGTAACCAGAGGAGTGTGTTCAGTGACCGACTGCTCATTCACAAGTGCAGCACCAACAGGCTTAAAAACTCCTTTGTCTTTCAGGCCATTGGACTGTACAACTCCACTTTGCAGGGGAGGAGGGGTCACAGGAAAATGGACTGATAGAAAGCAAAATAACTGGCCATACACTATAACTCCAAGGATCACCTAACATTTACAGTGCAAGAACTTTTTTAAACTGAGTGCAATAGTTAAATTATGTGCAATACCCCTTCTGCTGGACACTTTGGCTCGAATATTCTATTGTTTTTTACTATTTATTATCATTATAATTATTTAAGTAGTAGCTTTTTAGTTATTTAATCTGTGTATGGATATCCATTCTCTTTTTCTCCTCTTCTCTTTTTTCATACTGTAATGTACTGCTGGAAACTCAATTTCCCTGAGGGGAACCTCCCGAAGGAAGGAAGGAAGGAAGGAAGGAAGGAAGGCAGACCTACCTCCCTACCTACCTACCTACCTACCCACCCCTACCTACCTACCTACCTACCTACCTACCCACCAACCCTTACCTACCTACCTACCTACCTACCTACCTACCCACCAACCCTTACCTACCCACCCCTACCTACCTACCTACCCACCCACCCCTACCTACCTACCTACCTACCCACCCCTACCTACCTACCTACCCACCCCTACCTACCTACCTACCTACCTACCTACCCACCCACCCCTACCTACCTACCTACCCACCCACACCTACCTACCTACCTACCTACCTACCTACCTACCCACCCACCAACCCCTACCTACCTACCTACCTACCCACCCCTACCTACCTACCTACCCACCCCTACCTACCTACCCACCCACCCCTACCTACCTACCTACCTACCCACCCCTACCTACCTACCTACCTACCCACCCCTACCTACCTACCTACCCACCCACCCCTACCTACCTACCTACCTACCCACCCCTACCTACCTACCTACCTACCCACCCCTACCTACCTACCTACCTACCTACCTACCTACCTACCCACCCCTACCTACCTACCTACCCACCCCTACCTACCTACCTACCTACCCACCCACCCCTACCTACCTACCTACCCACCCCTACCTACCTACCTACCTACCTACCTACCCACCCCTACCTACCTACCTACCTACCCACCCCTACCTACCTACCTACCTACCTACCTACCCACCCCTACCTACCTACCTACTTACCTACCCACCAACCCCTTCCTACCTACCCACCCACCCCTACCTACCTACCTACCCACCCCTACCTACCTACCTACCTACCTACCTACCCACCCCTACCTACCTACCTACCTACCTACCCACCCCTACCTACCTACCTACCCACCCCTACCTACCTACCTACCTACCTACCTACCCACCCCTACCTACCTACCTACCCACCCCTACCTACCTACCTACCTACCTACCCACCAACCCCTACCTACCTACCCACCCACCCCTACCTACCTACCTACCCACCCCTACCTACCTACCTACCTACCTACCTACCTACCTACCCACCCCTACCTACCTACCTACCCACCCCTACCTACCTACCTACCTACCCACCCCTACCTACCTACCCACCAACCCCTACCTACCTACCCACCCACCCCTACCTACCTACCTACCCACCCCTACCTACCTACCTACCTACCTACCCACCCCTACCTACCTACCTACCCACCAACCCCTACCTACCTACCCACCCACCCCTACCTACCTACCTACCCACCCCTACCTACCTACCTACCCACCAACCCCTACCTACCTACCTACCCACCCCTACCTACCTACCTACCTACCCACCCCTACCTACCTACCTACCTACCTACCTACCCACCCACACCTACCTACCTACCTACCTACCTACCCACCAACCCCTACCTACCTACCTACCTACCCACCCACCCCTACCTACCTACCTACCTACCCACCCACACCTACCTACCTACCTACCTACCTACCCACCCACACCTACCTACCTACCTACCTACCTACCTACCCACCCACACCTACCTACCTACCTACCTACCTACCCACCCACACCTACCTACCTACCTACCTACCTACCTACCTACCCACCCACACCTACCTACCTACCTACCTACCCACCCACCCCTACCTACCTACCTAGCTACCCACCCACCCCTACCTACCTACCCACCCACACCTACCTACCTACCTACCCACCCACACCTACCTACCTACCTACCCACCCACCCCTACCTACCTACCTACCTACCCACCCCTACCTACCTACCTACCCACCCCTACCCACCTACCTACCTACCTACCCACCCCTACCTACCTACCTACCTACCCACCCACACCTACCTACCTACCTACCCACCCACACCTACCTACCTACCTACCTACCTACCTACCCACCCACACCTACCTACCTACCTACCCACCCACCCCTACCTACCTACCTACCCACCCCTACCTACCTACCTACCTACCTACCCACCCCTACCCACCTACCTACCTACCTACCTACCCACCCACACCTACCTACCTACCTACCTACCTACCCACCCACACCTACCTACCTACCTACCTACCCACCCACCCCTACCTACCTACCTACCTACCTACCCACCCACCCCTACCTACCTACCTACCTACCTACCTACCCACCTACCTACCTACCTACCTACCCACCCACACCTACCTACCTACCTACCTACCTACCAGAGCCCTATAGAGAGAGAGAGTCGCGTCAACTCCGTTCACTCCAATGGACCAGTTTTTTACAGCAATGGCGGATCGTGGAGCCTGTCAATAGTTCCCGGAAGTTAGCAGCAAATACAAGCAGCGCAGTCAAACTGGAGCAGTGGACCATCTGTGATACACTTTTACAGGTTAGTACGCTTAAAAAATCAGATTTAGTATTATAAGGACATCAGAATCAAATTAACATGTGCATTAAAATGTGAATTAAAGCATTTTAGTGAATTATTCACCTCTTAATAAGCAGATTTAGGGAACTAAATCTATGCTAAGACAACGCGAATACGTTTAGTGAGATTTCACATTAACGACTGAGCCTATTGTAAATTCCTCTGAATGCCATTTCACCTAAACGCGATGTTTTTGCGGGGCAGCTATAAGTATTGGTTAAATATGACATTTGAGTGTGATTCTAGAGTGTGTTGGGTCGAGGAGGTAAAATGAAGATATCCATTTTGGAGTACCAGCTAACGTTTTATTTCCTTTTATTTTATTTATTTATCCTTTTATTTATTTTATTTTCCTTTTTATTTCGTTTTATTTATTTTTATTTTATTTTATTAACGTATTTCCTCAGTTTTTGAAACTGCTGGATATAAAAGACGTATACTATTTAGTGTGATTAAGTTTTAAATATTCTATCACTTAAAGAAATAATATAATTATAGGAGTTCATACTTATTATACCTGTGTCAACACTATAGCTGTGATCAGCAGATATGGGCCCTTTACAGGTCCAGTGGTGCATCGTAGTGCAGGGGGCTTCCTCTTTCTGAGTGCGGGGCGATGCACAAAAATGGTGGGAACAGCATCTGCTCTCAGCCTAGTCTTGCCCTGTTTGGTTCTGATGTACTGGTCTGCCTCAAAATGTGCCTGCAGAGTGATGTGAGTTTACTCCTCACACATGACAACTCAGTTTTGTCTACCCATATACATATCCCATAGTGGGTGAATACACAGTATTAGAGAACACTTACTGGATACGTATACACTCATTACACGTATAAAAAACAACCAAGGAAGTTCAAATTCATATCACATCAATACTCATAATAATCATTTTTTCCTGTCTTTTTCTCCTCTCTCTCTTTAAGCCAAAGAACCATAGGGGATTCAATGGAGCCTGCAACTAGATAGCACCCTCACCCTGCACCCGAGTCTGTCTGGAGTCTTTGATTTTTTTTGTTCACTATTCTGTATTTTAATAAATCAGGCATTAAGCTTTCCAATAGTGTGTTTATTGTGAAAAGTGCAAATGCAGTGTTTGATGATTACCTCACATATATATTTGCTGTTGTAATCTTTAGTGAGGGTAAGATTGCTACTGCTTAGTTGAGACAACCATTTTTTTTCTCCTCTCAGTATCAGTGGGGAAACCATACATTTTTGCTCGATTGGAGCATCCCCATGCAACACAGCAAACCATGGTGGACACAGGAAAAACTGCTTGACATGATATTCATATTTGAGATTATTAGAGATTTATTTAATGAATGAATTGCTGTAAATAAGTGTGTATTAAAAAGACAAGATATATATATAGGCTATATATAATTTATCAATGTATTTTAATATGTCATATACTGTCTGGATGTAAATGTAATGTGTTTTAATGTACCCTTTTAAAGCATATTTCTGCACAATGAAGTCAAAGAAAATTTTCCTTCTGTCAGAAAATGTACATTAGTCATTTAGATTACTTAGGTCACCAATACCATGGGATTACAGAAATTACCATGATTTAAAGATATGTTAATGTTAGAAAATTAATCTAATCTGAATTTCTCACCCCTTCCTGTCCCTCTAAATATATAAATGAACGTAATATATAACAATTATAAAACAATCAAAGCATTAAACAGCAATGTGCTCTAAAATTAGCCTAAAGTTGGTCGTTATATGTTCACAATAATCCTCAAATCGCAGTTCTGTCTGTGTTTATGCGCTCAAATTGAACTTCCTGGAACTATCTGAAGCCTCCGTGAATCACGTGACCATCAAGCGTTTTGAACTCCCGTTGTCGCGACTCTCTCTCTATACGGCTCTGCTACCTACCTACCCACCCACACCTACCTACCTACCTACCTACCCACCCACACCTACCTACCTACCTACCTACCTACCCACCCACCCCTACCTACCTACCTACCTACCCACCCACCCCTACCTACCTACCTACCCACCCACCCCTACCTACCTACCTACCCACCCCTACCTACCTACCTACCCACCCACCCACACCTACCTACCTACCTACCTACCTACCTACCCACCCACCCACACCTACCTACCTATCCACCCACACCTACCTACCTACCTACCTACCCACCCACCCCTACCTACCTACCTACCTACCTACCTACCTACCCACCCACCCCTACCTACCTACCTACCTACCTACCTACCTACCTACCTACCTACCTACCCACCCACCCCTACCTACCTACCTACCCACCCACCCCTACCTACCTACCTACCTACCTACCTACCTACCTACCTACCCACCCACCCACACCTACCTACCTACCTACCTACCTACCTACCCACCCACCCACCCCTACCTACCTACCTAACCTACCTACCTACCTACCTCCCTCTCTATCTGGCTCTGTCTATCTGTCTCTCTCCTCTTTCTCTATCCCATGTGCTGAGTGTGATGTGACCCTGTGTC
>NC_135214.1:36659623-36682123 GCF_052324685.1 Brachyhypopomus gauderio
GAGAGAGAGACAGAGGGAGAGGGATGGAGAGAGAGAGAGAATGGAAGAAGGAGGGTGAGAGAGGGAGAGAGAGAGAGAGATAAAAGGTTATAGAATCAGGGGTTTTGTGTGTTTGTGTTTGAGAGAGTATGTGAGTATGTGAGTATGTGCACAGGAGGGAGGGTGAAGAGACAAGACAGGAAGAGACAGTAGAGAGAAGTAATGTGTGTGTGAGAGACAGAGAGAGACAGAGGGAGACAGAGGGAGATTGTTGTGTTGTGGCTAATGACTCACACACTGTCATTCTCTCACCCTCACTTGAGATAAAGAACACACACACACACACACACACACACACACACACATGCACGCACACACACACACACACACACACACGCACACACACGTCACATGTGAATTCACACATATGCACATGCACATACACATACACACAGTGGCTGTAGTGTGTTGTCAGAGCTGACAGACTGGATACTCATTATGGAGAAATGTTTTTGACGTGTGGATATATGTATTATGGTGACAAAAAAAATGCATAAACAAAGCAAGATTTACACAACTTTAGAAATTTACCAAATTTACCCAACTTCTCAGATGAAAACGAGGCTTCAGAATGTGAGCCGTTTAGATTCTGGAGCCACCCACTAGTATTTACGAACTGTTATACGTTGGTAAGCTGGGTATTCAGACCACAGTAAAGCACATGGTGTTTGAGTGTTGGAAAAAGAAGAAAGATGACCATTTTGATATTTGTGAATAAGTGAATGAAAATACTCTTCAATAAGGCTGGTTTTTAGGTTTAATCACATTTCTCAGGAGCAAAGTTTTGGTTCTAGAATAGTCTGAAGGTTTTGGTTCTAGAACAGTCTGAAGGTTTTTGTTCTAGAATACTCTGAAGGTTTTGGTTCTAGAATAGTCTGAAGGTTTTTGTTCTAGAATCGTCTGAAGGTTTTGGTTCTAGAATAGTCTGATGGTTTTTGTTCTAGTCTGAATGTTTTGCTTTTCTTTTCTCTCCACTGAGAGCAGGTCTATAAATTAACATATTTAAGACTGAGTGAGATGTTTGATGTAGGCAGCACTGCCCATGTGAATATTCATTTGGTAGCACACATGAGTGGGGTCAAATGCTGTTCAGAACAGTTTATCTACAGCTGTCTCTATAGTAATAGCTGTATATACAGTAACATTACACTGTATCACATCTGAGGTGTGTATAGCAGAGTTAAAACAGGTTAAGAGCTGCAGGAGACTATGTAAATGTTTCTGTGCTCAGAAGCTGGTAAAATGTTCAACACACAACCACCTCCATCATCGCAGTGTTTGAGTGTGTTTGCGAGTGAGTGCGTCAGAGATTTGGAGAAGACAGAAACAGAGATAAAGAGAATGTACATATGTATTTATAGAAAAATTGTGTTTGTACATGGGTGTGAATGTATGCTTTATGTGTGTGGGTGGACCAAGGTGTGTGTGTGTGTGTGTGTGTGTGTGTGTGTGTGTGTGTGTGTGTGTGTGTGTGTGTGTGTGTGTGTGTGTGTGTGTGTTTGTATGTGTGTGAGTGTGTGTGTGCGTGTGTGTGTGTGTGTGTGTGTGTGTGTGTGTGTGTGTGTGTGTAGGTTACAGCTCCAGGTCTGGTGCCGTTGCCTGTCTTGGCTGTCCTCCAGTGTAACAGCTTTCTGTCTTTGGTGACTATTGATTGGTTAAAACCCCCTCACTACAGACCTCCCCACCACAGACCTCCTCACTACAGACCTCCCCACCACAGACCCCCTCACTACAGACCTCTCCACTACAGACCTCCCCACCACAGACCCCCTCGCTACAGACCTACCCACCACAGACTCACTAGACCTCCCCACGACAGACCCCCTCACTACAGACCTCCCCATCACAGACCCCCTCACTACAGACCTCCCCACCACAGACCTCCTCACTACAGATCTACACACCAGATATCTCCACACATCTGCACACGTCCTCACCCAGACTTTGTCTAGCTATGTGGAAGAGAATCGGTCACTTTGCTATGTCTGCCCCCAGAAGAGACACAGCATCTGGACAAAAGTCATGAAATCATCTCCTCCCATGATCACGGAAAGTAGTCCAGATACAAGGCAGTCCCGCAACCACAGAGATGATGTGATGTGTCCTACCTTCACATGTGGAGTGCACAAACACCCACACCTCCACTCCACCCACTCCCTCAATCTCTCACTCCAATGTGGGAATGGGGTCCTAGATTAGGGGTGTATTCAACTAAGGATTTTCATAGTCGAATCTGATTCGTCAGCTTTTCCCTTTAGTCGACTAATAGTCGAATCAGGTTTATTTTTATTTTTTTTATTTAGAGCACCTTAAACGGGATCCCGTTCTCATTCAGGACTTTTTTCCTCTTCAAAGTAAAAACCTAAAACATTCAGATAAATGAATAAACACGGTAGGTTGGCTTTATTCAGCTTTTATTTATTTACTTATTTCGAGACAAACCGCGACGAGACGCGACGATGACCGAAACGACAAACGGCTGAACAGTTTTTTTCGCCTTACGCGTTTTAAATGGTATGCCATCTTAGTTGTTGTCGTGCGAAATGAAAGACGTTGATGACATAACTTGCACTTTACTTTGTTTGATTCATCTTTATCTTTTTCAAAATACTTTTGAAGTTTTTTAGTAGCCATTATAATCTCGGCAGATGCTGCGTATTCTGTAGCGTGTTCAGCTCCGCTCGTTTGGATTGTGCAACTGCAGGGTGTGATTTATGAATGTGTAGTAAGGAAGATGCCTATTGTTAATGCGCAAACATCATTTTTAAATATTTATTAACAGAAATTATGATAATTTTATTTGACAAAAGGCTATATATAACGAAAACAAAGACATTTCATGTAACAACTAATGCTTAGCTGCATCCTTGGGCATCCCCATGCAGTTAGAATGGTACATTCGACTATGACGTTCATAGTCGACTAGGGGGTATAGTCGACTATAGTCGAATCAGCGACTATTGCAGGTCACCCCTATCCTAGATCCAGTCTGGAGGTGACCATGGGGCTGCTTACCGTCAAGCCCTCTGGAGCTGATGAGATGTTCCTCATCCTTCCGTCTGTGTCAGAGATAGACGCTCTTCATCTGACTGCAGGCGAGACTCCTGCTACTCCAAAATTAATTAAACAGAGATGTAGAAGCTGTAAGAAAAAAAGTAATTACTGCTTCTGCTCAGAGATGAAGTCTCCATAAAGTAGACCAGCCTTCAGGACGGACAGGCACTTCCTTGCCCGTCCAGCTACATCCTGATGGAGGATGGAGGATGGAGGATGGAGCAGAGACTTCAGACTGTCAGGCTGTAACATGATCACTGCAGCTTAAGGGCATGATGACGTATTACTGCTTGACTGAAGGCCTGTACCTGTAGAGTTTACTTTATATGTTTGTACATGTCTGTGTGTGTGTGCGTGTGTGTGTGTGTGTGTGTGTGTGTGTGTGTGTGTGTGTGTGTGTGTGTATGTATGTGTGTGAGTCTCTTCACTTACACTCGGCTTTGATTTATATTTTAATAGGTGCCTGCAGCTTAACCAACCAGCTCACAGATCTCCCCTCAGCTCACAGATCTCGTCTCAGCTCATAGATCTCCCCCCAGCTCGCAGATCTCACCTCAGCTCTGCTGTTTTCTCATCCTTCCTTCAGTTTTCTCTTCCCATTCTCATATCTGCGCTCTCTTTCTCACTCTCCATCCATGTTTCTCACACTCTATCACTCTGTTTCTCATACTCCTGTGCTCTATTCTCACTCTATCCCTTTCTCATCCACCAACCTTCTTTCTCTAACTCCATCCCTCCATTTCTCACACTCTCACGAGATCTTAGGTCTTCTACACTCCCACCCTCTCAATTTTCCCTCACTCACTCTTCCCAAATTCTACTTTCCCCCTTAAACTCTACTTTCTACCTACTTCTCCCTTTCTTCTCATTCTGTCTACCTCGTCTCCCTCTCTCCCTTTCTTCCTCCCTCTATCTTTCTCTGTCTACCCCCCACACATATCTTTGTATTTCCAGTTGAAAAGGTACAGCCCACATTCAGTGTTTAAGTTCTGTCTCTTAACTCTGCCCCCACATTGCACCGGGAGCTTTGGCAGTGGCTTCCACACCAAGCATTACGCAAGACACGTCTCTGCGCCGAACTCGTCTTCAGCTCTACCACTGGGTGGCTCTTCATCCATGTGTCTGTTCCTCTGTGTCTGTTCATCTGTGTGTCTGTTCATCTATGTGTCTGTTCATCTGTGTGTCTGTTCAGCTGTGTCTGTTCAGCTGTGTCTGTTCCTCTGTGTGTCTGTTCCTCTGTGTGTCTTTTCATCTGTGTGTCTGTTCGTCTGTGTGTCTGTTCGTCTGTGTGTCTGTTCGTCTGTGTGTCTGTTCACCTGTGTGTCTGTTCGTCTGTGTGTCTGTTGTCTGTGTGTCTGTTCATTTGTGTCTGTTCATCTGTGTGTCTGTTCCTCTGTGTGTCTGTTCATCTGTGTCTGTTCATCTGTGTGTCTGTGTGTCTGTTCGTCTGTTCATCTGTATCTGTTCATCTGTGTGTCTGTTCGTCTGTGTGTCTGTTCGTCTGTGTGTCTGTTCATCTGTGTGTCTGTTCATCTGTGTGTCTGTTTGTCTGTGTCTGTTCATCTGTATCTGTTCCTCTGTGTGTCTGTTCGTCTGTGTGTCTGTTCATCTGTCTGTTCATCTGTGTCTGTTCCTCTGTGTGTCTGTTTGTCTGTGTCTGTTCATCTGTCTGTTCATCTGTGTCTGTTCCTCTGTGTGTCTGTTCATCTGTGTCTGTTCGCCTGTTCATCTGTATCTGTTCATCTGTGTGTCTGTTCGTCTATTCATCTGTATCTGTCTGTTCATCTGTGTGTCTGTTCATCTGTGTCTATTCGTCTGTGTGTCTGTTCATCTGTATCTGTTCATCTGTGTGTCTGTTTGTCTGTTTGTCTGTTCTTCTGTTCATCTGTATTTGTTCGTCTGTGTGTCTGTTCGTCTGTTTGTCTGTTCATCTGTATCTGTTCCTCTGTGTGTCTGTTCATCTGTGTCTGTTCCTCTGTGTGTCTGTTCGTCTGTGTGTCTGTTCGTCTGTGTCTGTTCATCTGTGTCTGTTCATCTGTGTATCTGTTCATGTGTCTGTTCCTCTGTGTGTCTGTTCGTCTGTGTGTCTGTTCGTCTGTGTCTGTTCATCTGTGTCTGTTCATCTGTGTATCTGTTCATCTGTCTGTTCATCTGTGTGTCTGTTCATCTGTCTGTTCATCAGTCTGTTCCTCTGTGTGTCTGTTCATCTGTGTCTGTTCGTCTGTGTGTCTGTTAATCTGTATCTGTTCGTCTGTGTCTGTTAATCTGTCTATTCATTTCTGTCTGTTCCTCTGTGTGTCTGTTCATCTGCGTCTGTTCATCTGTGTCTGTTTGTCTGTGTGTCTGTTCATCTGTGTCTGTTCGTCTGTGTGTCTGTTAATCTGTATCTGTTTGTCTGTGTCTGTTCATCTGTCTATTCATCTCTGTCTGTTCCTCTGTGCGTCTGTTCATCTGCGTCTGTTCATCTGTGTCTGTTTGTCTGTGTGTCTGTTCCTCTGTGTGTCTGCTCATCTTTGTCTGTTCATCTGTGTGTCTGTTCGTCTGTGTGTCTGCTCATCTGTGTCTGTTCGTCTGTTCATCTGTATCTGTTCATCTGTGTGTCTGTTCGTCTATTCGTCTGTGTTACGGGCATCTGTGTTATCAAGTCAGACCTGTTAATTCGGATTGCTTACTGCTGCATCTCGTTTGGCACCGGCCAATGGTTGTGTGTCTAGGCTCTCTAACGGGGCGTGGTATGGGTCTTAAAATCGGGAAAGCGCACTGGTACGAAAGGCTAGACTTGCAGATAGACTTGCAGACAGACTCGCAGAGCCTCGTAGAGAGCTTGTGACCATGTACGTTATGAGTCGTGAGAACATTTTATTGTAAATCGCGCTAAGAGTGGTTACTTGACAGATTTCTATCCAGCGCGTTATGAGCCGTGAGAACATTTTATTGTATCTCGCGCTAAGAGTGTTTACTTGCCAGGTTTCCATCCAGCGTGTTATGAGTTGTGAGAAATCGTAGCACGCGTTAAGAGAGTTTCCTTGATTGATCTTGACTAAGTGCGTTGTGAGTTGTGAAATCCTTTTGATTGTAGCATGACGCGTAGACTATGATCAACTGTCGTTTTATGGACGCGCCAAGAGATGTGATTTTAGTAGCGCGTGACGAGTATAGAGATGGGCATGTTGACGGCAAATAGACTGAGATACGTTATTGTTTGTTTGGTTGGTGTTTGTATGCGATGTTTTTGGTTTGTATTTTCTTATAAGTGGACAGTTTAGTTGGGCCCTTACATTACATTCACGTAGGGGAACCCTTTGTTAAAACACTAGTTTAGGGGCACGTGCCGTGTATGTATGTTATTGAGGTTAGGTTTGGTCAGGTAGGTTAGTGGTCTTATTTTTGTTTCTTTCCTTTGGCACGGTCCTCAGTCCACTTATAAGAAGTGTTTGTTTGTCTATTGTTCAACACTAAGTAAAACGTGGAAATTGAAACCTTTGTGTCTGTGTCCTAGCTCTCGCAATTCACCTCCACCCCTCCATGTCTTTCTTTGTTCGTTCGCCCCTACCTAGACAGGGGCGGGTCGTAACATCTGTATCTGTGTATCTGTTCATCTGTCTGTTCGTCTGTGTCTGTTCGTCTGTGTGTCTGTTCATCTGTGTGTGTTCGTCTGTGTGTCTGTTTGTCTGTTCGTCTGTTCATCTGTATTTGTTCGTCTGTTTGTCTGTTCCTCTGTGTGTCTGTTCCTCTGTGTGTCTGTTCCTCTGTCTGTTCATCTGTCTGTTCGTCTGTGTGTCTGTTCGTCTGTGTCTGTTCGTCTGTGTATCTGTTCATCTGTTTGTTCATCTGTGTATCTGTTCATCTGTGTGTCTGTTCATCTGTCTGTTCATCTGTCTGTTCCTCTGTGTGTCTGTTCGTCTGTGTATCTGTTCATCTGTCTGTTCCTCTGTGTGTCTGTTCATCTGTGTCTGTTCGTCTGTGTGTCTGTTAATCTGTATCTGTTCGTCTGTGTCTGTTCATCTGTCTATTCATCTCTGTCTGTTCCTCTGTGTGTCTGTTCATCTGTGTCTGTTCCTCTGTGTGTCTGTTCCTCTGTGTGTCTGTTCCTCTGTGTGTCTGTTCCTCTGTGTGTCTGCTCATCTGTGTGTCTGCTCATCTGTGTCTGCTCATCTGTGTGTCTGTTCATCTTTGTGTCTGTTCATCTGTTCATCTGTATCTGTTCATCTGTGTGTCTGTTCGTCTGTTTGTCTATTCATCTGTATCTGTTTGTCTGTGTGTCTGTTCATCTGTGTCTGTTCATCTGTGTCTGTTCATTTGTCTCTGTTTATTTGTGTCTGTTCGTCTGCGTGTCTGTTCGTCTGAGTGTCTGTTCGTCTGCGTGTCTGTTCCTCTGCGTGTCTGTTCCTCTGCGTGTCTGTTCCTCTGTGTCTATTCCTCTGTGTGTGTGTTCGTCTGTGTGTGTTCGTCTGTGTGTGTTCGTCTGTGTGTCTGTTTGTCCGTTCGTCTGTTCATCTGTATTTGTTCGTCTGTTTGTCTGTTCGTCTGTTCGTCTGTGTGTCTGTTCCTCTGTGTGTCTGTTCCTCTGTGTGTCTGTTTGTCTGTTCGTCTGTTCATCTGTATTTGTTCGTCTGTTTGTCTGTTCCTCTGTGTGTCTGTTCGTCTGTGTCTGTTCGTCTGTGTATCTGTTCGTCTGTGTATCTGTTTGTCTGTGTATCTGTTCGTCTGTGTGTCTGTTCATCTGTCTGTTCATCTGTCTGTTCCTCTGTGTGTCTGTTCGTCTGTGTCTGTTCGTCTGTGTATCTGTTCATCTGTCTGTTCATCTGTGTGTCTGTTCATCTGTCTGTTCCTCTGTGTGTCTGTTCCTCTGTGTGTCTGTTCATCTGCGTTTGTTCATCTGTGTCTGTTCGTCTGTGTGTCTGTTCATCTGTGTGTCTGTTCATCTTTGTGTCTGTTCATCTGTTCATCTGTATCTGTTCATCTGTGTGTCTGTTCGTCTGTTTGTCTATTCATCTGTATCTGTTTGTCTGTGTGTCTGTTCATCTGTATCTGTTCATCTGTATCTGTTCATCTGTGTCTGTTTGTCTGTATGTCTGTTCGTCTGTTTGTCTATTCATCTGTATCTGTTTGTCTGTTTGTCTGTGTGTCTGTTCCTCTGTGTCTGTTCCTCTGTGTCTGTTCCTCTGTGTCTGTTCGTCTGCGTGTCTGTTCGTCTGCGTGTCTGTTCGTCTGCGTGTCTGTTCGTCTGCGTGTCTGTTCGTCCCTATAACTGCAGCTCTTGCATAATTCAATATTTTAAGCTAAACCCAGCCAGCCCTCAGTTTGATCACACACATTGCATTCACTACTGCATGTGACTACATTTATGCCCAGATATTAAGCTGATTATCTATAACAAGATGTATGATGAATGACTAGAAAGATGCAATGTAAACCCAAAGACCTTATCAAGAGAAGACGCTAGCATTGTTTCCTTCAGAGACACAAACACACACACACACACACACACACACACAGAGAGAGAGCTGAAAATCAGGTTTTTCCCTGATCTCCAGGGCATATCGATGGCACAGAGCTTCCTGTACAAACTGTTAATTAAGGGTGAGGCAGTTTCAACTTGTCTAGATGGCTGCATTCATAGCCTCTGAGTCACACTCAGTGTGTTATTAATGCTCTGAATGCGTCTTAGCACGGCCTCAGCCTGGAGACGATCTCCCTATATACTCCATATATACTCCTATATACACTCCTATATATACTCCTGTATATTCTCCCTATATACTCAGTATATACTCACCATATACACCTATATACTCCCGTATATACTCCCGATATACACCCGTATATTCTCCCTATATACTCCCATATATACTCCCTATATACTCCCGTATATACTCACTATATACTCCCATATATACTCACTATATACTCCCATATATACTCACTATATACTCCCATATATACTCCTGTATATACTCCCGATATACTCCCATATATGCTCGCTCACTGTGGACCTGTTGGCGTTCTCTGCTGTGGTTGGTGTGTTTATGACTGCTCGGACTACACTGGCTTTGTGAGTGCTGTGTAGTCTTTGATTTGTCTGCCACAAGCTTATCGCAACAGAGTATTGTAGCTCCTAAGATGCTCCATATAAACATAAACACACACACACACACACACAGCATCGGCGCTGAGAAGATGAAGCACACTCAGCTGCAGCAGCTATAGGTGGCTACTCTGCAACCATATAACAATAAACAATAGAGCGAAGTTCTCCGTGTCCTCCCTCCACCCTCGCCTAAGGTCAGAGGTTGTGACCTTGACTTCTGGCTGATGACCCACCCATTGGGCTTCACACGTGATGGTGTTAGTGGTGGCTAATGACCCACACCTTGGGCTCCACGCGTGGTGGTATTAGTGGTGAGGTCATCCAGGTAAAGCACTGCTGTCTGTTTTTATGTTAAACTTGATATTTCATCAAATTAATTTTACAGTATAACTGACATAAGATAATTAAATAACAGCATAATGGTCTTTTTCTTAACACACAATGGTTTTTTACATTCAGTGGTGGCAGAGGTGTTACTCTGATATAGGTGGAGGTGTTGTTATGATAATGTAAAGGTGGAGGTGTTGTTCTATTATAGTAAAGGTGGGCGTGTTCTGTTATAGTAAAGGTGGAGGTGTTTTGATAATATAAAGGTGGAGGTGTTGTTCTATTGTAGTAGAGGTGGAGGTGTTCTATTATAGTAAAGTAGTCATACTGCGAGAACTCAGTGCTGCTTTTAACACCATCGATCATAATATTCTGCTTAATAGGCTGCAGACACTCATTGGCATAAGAGGTCAAGCACTCTCCTGGTTCAGGTCCTACCTGACAGATCGTTCCCAATTAGTACTAGTAAATAACGAATGCTCAAAACGTACTAAGATAAAATATGGCGTCCCACAAGGATCTGTACTGGGCACCATATTATTCTCATTATATGTGCTACCACTGGGCATCATCATTCTTAGGCATGGTATTAGCTTCCATTGCTACACAGATGATACTCAGTTATATATATCTTCCAATCCGGATGATCACTACTACTCTCAAGATTGAAAACTGCGTCCAGGACATTAAAAACTGGATGGCGTCTAATTTTCTTCAACTAAATTCCGATAAGACTGAGGTGCTGATTCTTGGGCCCAAAGGTGCTAGAAGCAATTTGTAACGACGGTGGTAGGGACGCACACACCGTGTTAGAGAGAGCGAGAGAGAGGTGGAACCAAGTGCCACAATAAATAACAGAACTAAAGGAGCGCCTGAATAAACGCGGACTGCTCAACGCGTAAAATAAAATAAGGCAAAAACAAGGACGTCAGGGGAAGGAGCTGACTAATAGCAAAAAGGCTATTCAAACAAAAAACCCTTCCCATACGAACAGCAACGGGATAGGAAGGTAAACAGGTTGAGGAAAACTTGAGGGAGGTCAGTAAGGGACGCAGGAGAGGACTTGAAAAAAGACAGAGAAGAGAGATAAGAGAGATAGGTGGCGAGACACCTAAAGAGGCAAACGCTGCAAAACAGAGTAAGAGAGAGGCTGAGAGCGTAACGGCATAACCACAACGAATCAGCAATGATCCATCTCCACTGGCTTCCTTAAGAAGCCATGGCAACAGGTGAGACAGATCATTGCTGATTGCGCTGCTGGAGTCTAGGACTGGCTCGGGTGCCCCTTGTGGATGTAGATGGCACGGCATCCGAGCCAGCCCTGACAGAGCCCCCCCCTCTAGGCCCGAGACCCCGCGGGCCCAGAGCGACAGCCCTGTCACGACGGAAGGCACGAATAAGAGAGCGGTCGACAACCCGAGAGGCGGGGACCCATGACCGTTCCTCGGGCCCATAACCCGCCCAGTCAACGAGGTACTGGTCCCGACCACGAACACGGCGGTGATCCAACAACCGAGAAACGGTGTACACCGGACCGCCGTCAACCATGCGGGGAGGTGGCGGGGCCGGAGCACGGGGCATGTGACACAAAACAGGGCGGAGACGCGAGACGTGGAACACCGGATGGACCCTCATGGAAGGAGGGAGCAGCAGCCGGTAAGAGACGGGATTGATCCGCCTGTCCACCTTGAAGGGACCCAGGAACCGAGGGGCCAGCTTCTTGGTTCCACCACGGACCGGCAGATCCTTGGCGGAAAGCCAGACCCGCTGCCCGGGGCGGAAAGACAAAGCCGGAAGACGGTGCTTGTCAGCGTTGCGACGGTAACCGGCTGAGGCAGACAGAAGGGCCCTACCGGCCTTACTCCACGCCAACCGGCACCGCCGCACCAAGGCACGGGCACCCGGAACCGCCACCTCGTCCTCCTGGTCAGCAAACATAGGAGGGGCATAGCCATAGAGACACTCAAAAGGTGACATCCCGAGGGCAGAGTGCCATAGGGTGTTGTGGGCGTATTCGGCCCAGAGGAGCTGGTCAGCCCAGGAGGAGGGGTTGGAGGACGCCAGGCACCTGAGAGTCTGCTCCAGGTCCTGATTGGTCCTCTCGGTCTGACCGTTGGTTTGGGGATGGAAACCCGAGGACAGACTGGCCTTGGCGTTAAGCAGACCCAGAAAAGCCCCCCAAAACCGGCTCGTGAATTGCGGCCCACGATCGGAAACCACGTCGACGGGGAACCCAAAATGCCTGACAATATGGTGCAGGAAGAGCGAGGCGATCTCTTTGGCAGACGGGAGCTTGGGGAGGGCTACGAACCTAGCTACCTTGGAGAACCTGTCCACGATAACTAATATGGTAGTGTTGCCACGGGAGGGTGGCAACCCCGTAACGAAGTCTAAAGAGGCGTGAGTCCAGGGCCTGGATGGAATAGGCAGGGGGCGAAGAAGACCCGAGGGCTTAGAGTGGGTCGTTTTATTTTGTACGCACGTGACACAGGTCGAAACGAAGTCGCTAACGTCCTTATCAATCCCCGGCCACCAAAACCGTCTACGAATAAGTTCTGCCGTACGACGAGAGCCAGGATGCGCAGCAAAGGGTGAGTTGTGACCCCATTCCATTACCTTCTTTCGCAGGTTAGGGTGGACAAAGAGACGACCCGATGGCTCACCACCTGGGCCAGGATCGGCTGCTAACGCCCGTTTAACGGCGGTCTCGACCTCCCATTGAATGGGCGCAACAATTTTGGAGGCGGGAATGACCGTACCGGGCTCGGTGGAGTCGGGGGGTGTCTCCCATTGACGAGAGAGAGCATCGGGCTTAACGTTTTTAGTCCCTGGGCGATAGGAGAGGGTAAACTCGAAGCGCCCAAAGAAAAGCGACCACCTGGCCTGACGGGGATTGAGCCTTTTGGCTTGCTGGAGGTAGGCCAAGTTCTTGTGGTCTGTCCACACAAGAAACGGGTGTTTGGCCCCCTCCAGCCAATGCCGCCATTCTTCCAGGGCTAGCTTTACAGCCAAGAGTTCCTTATCACCCACATCGTAATTACGCTCGGCCGGAGACATACGGTGTGAGTAATAAGCACAAGGGTGGAGCTTAAGCGGCGTACCCGTTCTCTGGGAAAGGACGGCCCCAACCCCGTAGTCAGACGCATCGACTTCCACCACAAACGGTAGGTCGGGGTTAGGCATGCACAGAACAGGCGCCGAGGTAAACTGCTCCTTGAGCTTATCAAAAGACTTCTGGGCCGCAGGAGACCAGACAAAGGGACCCGGAGTTTTCTTGGTAAGCGCAATGAGGGGACCAGCCAGAGTGCTGTAGTTCTTTATAAAGCGACGGTAGAAATTAGCGAACCCCAAGAACCGTTGAACCAAACGAAGCGATGTGGGAATGGGCCATTCGGCGACTGCTCGGATCTTAGCAGGATCCATAGCAAGAGCGTTTTGGGCTATTCTGTAGCCCAAAAAGGCCACCTCCTGGACGCGAAACAGGGATTTTTCTAATTTAACGAACAGGTGGTTCTCCAACAGAAGTTGGAGAACCCTCCTGACGTGTTTGACGTGCTCAGACCGTGAACTACTGTAAATGAGGATGTCGTCCAGATACACGAAGGCGTACCGGTCGAGAGCCTCACGCAACACCTCATTAATAAGTCTCTGGAAGACAGCCGGGGCGTTCATCAGACCAAACGGCATCACAAGGTACTCGTAGTGACCCGATGGTGTGATGAAGGCTGTCTTCCACTCATCCCCCTCTCTGACCCTCACTAGGTTGTAGGCACTCCGAAGGTCTAGCTTAGTGAAGATGGTGGCTTGTTGGAGTGCCTCAAAGGCCGTTGACATAAGTGGCAGGGGGTGACGGTCTTTGACTGTTATCTTATTGAGACCCCTGTAATCAATGCACGGCCTCAACCCACCATCTTTCTTGCCGACAAAGAAAAAACCAGCACCGGCTGGAGACGTGGAGGGCCGTATGAACCCAGCGGCTAATGCCTCCTGGATGTACGTTTCCATGGCTCTTCGCTCGGAGGCGGCCAAAGAGAAGAGACGACCCCTAGGAGGACTAGACCCGGGAAGTAGGTCAATGGCGATGTCGTAAGACCTGTGAGGCGGAAGAAAACTGGCCTTCTTTTTGCTGAACACCGCTTGGAGGTCGTGGTACTCAGCAGGGACAGAGGACAGGTCAACGATCTCGACAGGCTTTTCAGCAGAAGAAGCAGGGAGGCTCTTACGACATGTGTTTTTGCACATAGCACCCCAAGACCCGATACTGCGCGAGAGCCAATCTATGTCAGGGTTGTGTCGTTGTAGCCATGGAAACCCTAGTATGAGCGGCATGTGAGGGGCGTTGATGACATATAGGGTGACTAACTCAAAGTGCTCCCCGACGTGCATCTCCAGCGGTATGGTTTGGTGGTCGATACCGCCGGAGATAAGGGCGCGGCCGTCCACCGCGGCGACAGCGAGGGGTTTTTCAAGGCGAACCAGAGGGATTTGTAATTCCTGCGCTAAAGAGCTGTCGATAAAATTTGCCGCGGCACCAGAATCAACAAAAGCCATAAGGCGCTTCTCCTGTGATTTATGCCACGACAACGAAACGTGGATGGATAAACCGGTTGTGGGAGGACTTGTGTTACGACCCGCCAGAGCCTTCCCGTCTACTGGTGGGTCATGTCTTTTCCCTGCAGCTCGGGGCATTTGGTACGTTGGTGTCCAGTGATGTCAGTAACGCGTTACTTAGTAACGCGTTACTCTAATCTTACCACTTTTTTCGGTAACGAGTAATATAACGCGCTACTATTTCCAGTCCAGTAATCAGATTAAAGTTACTTATCCAAATAACTGTGCGTTACTATTTTTATTTTCCCTAGTAAAAATATATATTTTTGCTTTCTTCTTGGCTCAGTTCTACTTTTCGTCTGACCGTAGCGCTCGACTCCGCACGCGACCCTGTGAGAGCGCGAGCACGTTTTACAAGTCATTCTTTGCAGTGTCCTCCCGTAACTATATGTGGTAGTGTAAAGAAGCACCCCTCAAAAACAGGGGAATGAACATTTACCTGATGAATTTGAATGTTGCTTTGTGTTCCACGTTTGAAAAGTGCTGGAATTTTGACTAATGTTGCCTACTTTAAAATGCTTGAAATTGTAATGGTATTTCGTTTCACAAGCTGTCTGACTGAACAGTTTGATTGTATTACGTTTACAAATAAAATGTACAAATAATACCGCGCAGCTACACAAACGTAATGTCAGGAGATACTGTAGCGACTACTACTCCTCACAGCGAATTCCCTAATGGACACTTGGCCACTCAAGGAGTCTTAGCCCTTTAAGTGACACTGGGGGGGGCGGAGCCTGCTCGCACCAGGGTTGCGTTATCAATAAAGTTTCCCTCCTCGGGATTTTTGGATTAAGCAGTTTCTACATCAGTTACCGAACCTGCTTCAATACATTGTTACTGTTAAAAATGCACTTGCAATAAAGTGAATATTGGAAAAATTAATTTTGCTGCTGAATGTAACTACTAAAGTAACTTGTAATCTAACGTAGTTACTTTTAAAATCAAGTAATCAGTAACGTAACTAAGTTACTTTTAAAATGAGTAATCAGTAATCAGTAATCGGATTACTTTTTCAAGGTAACTTAGCCATCACTGTTGGTGTCCCCCGCCCCCGCAGTACAGACACCGCCCCTCCTGTAAACGCGCCTGTCTTTACTGCCGTGACAGGCGTGTATGACCGAGCTGCATGGGTTGCGGTTCACTACTGGGATTATTGGTTTCACCGGACTGCACAACGTCAGGCATGCGGGGTGTTTCGCGATGGTAATGCTTCTTGGTGTTTTTGCGCTCGCGCTGGCGGTTATCGAGCCATACCGTCAGGCTGATCAGTGTTTCTAGATCAGACGGAGGGTCGCGGAGAGCTAGTTCGTCCTTCAACTCCTCCGTTAGCCCTTCCAGAAACACGGACATGAGGGAGTCCGAACCCCAACCACTTTCGGCCGCCAACGTGCGAAACTCTATGGAGTACCCTGCTACGGACCGATTTCCCTGCTTGAGACGCAGAAGCCGCTGACCGACAACCCCGCCCGACGAGGGATGGTAGAAGGCTCCTTTCATGGCCCGGGAGAAGCTATCGTAAGTAGCACAAACTTCGTTCTGTTTTTCCCATACGGGGGTTGCCCAAGCCAGGGCTTTGTCTGTAAGTAAGGCTATCACGTATGCTATTTTTGCGCGCTCGGTAGGGAAGCGTAGAGGTTGCTGTTCGAATACAAGCGAACACTGTAGTAGAAAACCCCTACACCCTTTGGGATCCCCTGAATAGCGAGCCGGGGCGGGGAGAGTAGGCTCGAAGTGCCGCGGGGCTGCTGCGGGTTCGGCTGGGCTTGCGGGAGGCGGATCCCGATGAGCGGGAGACGGGTTACTTAAAGCCCGAATGGCAGTGGTCACGTTGTTGAGCTGATCCATGATCTGGCGGAGGACCTGGTCATGGCTGCCTAACAACTGACCCTGCTGGGAGAGGGCTGCCCTTAGTTCTGCTGCTTCGTTAGAAGCGGCTGGTTCCATGTCACGGCTGATTCGTTCTGTAACGACGGTGGTAGGGACGCACACACCGTGTTAGAGAGAGCGAGAGAGAGGTGGAACCAAGTGCCACAATAAATAACAGAACTAAAGGAGCGCCTGAATAAACGCGGACTGCTCAACGCGTAAAATAAAATAAGGCAAAAACAAGGACGTCAGGGGAAGGAGCTGACTAATAGCAAAAAGGCTATTCAAACAAAAAACCCTTCCCATACGAACAGCAACGGGATAGGAAGGTAAACAGGTTGAGGAAAACTTGAGGGAGGTCAGTAAGGGACGCAGGAGAGGACTTGAAAAAAGACAGAGAAGAGAGATAAGAGAGATAGGTGGCGAGACACCTAAAGAGGCAAACGTTGCAAAACAGAGTAAGAGAGAGGCTGAGAGCGTAACGGCATAACCACAACAAATCAGCAATGATCCGTCTCCACTGGCTTCCTTAAGAAGCCATGGCAACAGGTGAGACAGATCATTGCTGATTGCGCTGCTGGAGTCTAGGACTGGCTCGGGTGCCCCTTGTGGATGTAGATGGCACGGCATCCGAGCCAGCCCTGACACAATTGGGCTGATATTCCCCTTACCCTAGATGGTTTTTCACTAACACCTAAATCTACCTAAATCTATTAGCTGATGCAGAGAAGCTGGTCCATGCTTTTGTCTCATCAAGATTGGACTACTGCGATGGTCTTCTAATTGGATGCTCTAAACAATCCATAAAGAAGCTACAACTTGTACAAAATGCTGCAGCTAGAGTCCTAACTAAGGGTAGAAAATTCGATCATATCATATGAGCGTCGGTCAGAGGAGGTTGGGTTCCCCCCTGAGTCTTGGTTCCTCTCAAGGTTTCTTCCTCATGCCCTTAGGGAGTTTTTTCTTGCCACTGTTGCCCTTGGCTTGCTCACTGGGGGCTTGGACTCGGACACTTGTAAAGCTGCTTTGTGACAACAACTGTTGTAAGAAGCGCTATATAAATAAAATTTGATTTGATTTGATTTCAGATTAAATATCGAATTGAATTAAAAATTCTTCAGTTAACCTGTAAAGCGCTAACTGGTCTTTCCCCACAATGTCTGAGTGAATTCATTGCTTACTACAACCCACCTCGCCCTCTGTGCTCCCACAATGCTGAATTTCTCCTAGTTCCAAAAATTTGTAAGACTACAGCAGGAAGCAGAGCTTTCTTCTTTAAAGCCCCTCAATTATGGAATAGCCTTCCAGCTCCAATCCGAGATTCTGACACAGTTCCAATCTTTAAATCTAGACTTAAGACTCACCTATTTAATCAAGCCTTCAGTTAATATTCCCCTTGTAAGCTGTGGGGCTTGGGGCTGTCATCCAGCTGTGTCATGGCATCACTGTAGTTGTGACTTGGTTGGAAAGCAATGTCTCAGTGAGCCCTCATGACTGTGGTCACCTCTGAACCCCTCCCTTTAGTTATGCTGCTATAGATTAGTCTGCCGGAGCCACATGCTAATCACTGGCACGTGAGCTATGTATGTTTAAATCAATGGTAGTTTAAATTGATGTCCCCACACTCAATCTGTATTGTCTATCTTTTTGCATGCTTCTACCAAAGACGATTGCATGCAAGCACCAGATGGTCTGGCTTGCCGGTGGATGTACTGATGCCGGGGTTGGATGTGCCATTGCCGCAAGAGGACATGCTGATGCTAGTTCCTACCTGAGGCTCACCATCTGCACTGAAGGGACTGTGACTACTTGGCCGGGAACAAGAACCTTAACTATAACTATAGAACCACCTTTTGACCACAAATACAGACTTGTGCTAACGGACCGCCCAATGGAGGATGGGTTCCCTTTTGAGTCTTGGTCCTCCTGAGGTTTCTTCCTAATTCCCACCATCATAGGGAGTTTTTCCTTGCCACTGTTGCCTTTGGCTTGATCATTAGGGATCTGGACCCATACAATTGTAAAGCTGCTTTGGGACAACAAGTGTTGTAAAAAGCGCTATATAAATAAATTTGACTTTGACTTTAAAGGTGGAGGTGTTATGATAATGTAAAGGTGGAGGTGTTGTTCTATTATAGTAAAGGTTTAAGTGTTGTTCTGTTATAGTAAACGTGGAGGTGTTATGATAATGTAAAGGTGGAAGTGTTGTTTGGTTATAGTAAAAGTGGAGGTGTTGTTTACTAGACTTTTTAAAGCTTTATTAGGCTTTATAAATCTTTAGTAGGCTTTTAAAGGCTTTATTAGGCTTCATATGTGCTGTGCATGCATAGTAATTTCCAAAAGGGTGTAAAGAAGCCACAATAGCCCACAATGCTTTTTTGCTCATCTCAGTGTTCAGTGTGTCAACCCAGACACAATGAAGGTCAATTGGCACAGGTTTCCGTGTCTTCGTCATCGTCATGTCATACCTTTTGCTAATTGGCTATGCAATGTCAGAACTGGTTCACGGTCCCCCTAACTGAACACACCTGCTTGAGGTCAGTAGGAGCTACAGGTGTCAACACCCGTCCAGCCCATCAGGTCATCGTCAGGGTCTTCATGAGCGGAGCTAATGGCTGGAGGAAGGAGATGTGTGTATCTGTGTAACTCAGGGTCTGCAGAGCAGGACCTGGCCACCACTGAGATCCACAGCCTTCACTGATAAAACAGGTGTTTACCATCCACATTCTTTTGAAGAAGAAGAATCATGTTAATTTAATGTGTTTGTTTATTATTGTGTGCAACCCATGGCCACAGTCCAGGGGTTAATAAGATGTGTGGCACAGTACACACAGATTTCTCTGCGGTCAGAGGTTAATGTGTGTGGCATCATAACGTCATCGTGCTGCTTTAACTGTCACACAAACATGTCACAAGGCTCAAAACTTTTGGACAAACAACTTTATTTCTGATTATGCATCTGTACACTGTACATTTCGGTCACTGTGCTTTATAAGCAAAGTTGTTTTCAAATGCAACCTCATAGAGTTATTTATCTTACAGTCTATATGCAGAGAGAGAGACAGAGAAAGAGAGAGACAGAGAGAGAGGAGAATCCAAAAAGCGCAGGATACAGATTTTTTTGTCATAATGTGTTTGCTTCATTAATAAAGGAGAAAAAGTAAAACTTTTACCTCTTACATAAAAATCGGTGCATTGTAAAATCGTAAGGAAACTAATACATAGAGCAGCAGCAGAGGGCTCTGATGAGATTGGATGAGACAGACAGGTTTAGAGGGCGGAGCAAACACAGGGTTTAGAGGGTGGAGCAAAAGTCTGAGCCTGAGCCAACATCGTATTTCTGTAACATCACTGATGACTCTGAGTGAAGTTATTTACAATACAGATTCCACGAGAAATAAAGTATCTAAATGAAAAAAGAACAGTGGAAACATAGGTCAGAAATCACGGAAAGGGAGAAGCTTAACACACACACACACACACGCACACCCACACACGCACACACACACAAGCACACACACACACACAAGCACACGCACACACACACACAAACGCACACGACTGCTCTTAAAACGTTTCACTTTGCACTCAATTTAAAACAAGACAGATATTGTATATTTTTTCTGAGGAAAAAATGGAAACAAGATATACTATAATACAACACTGTAAATAAAACCATATTTACACTGATGAATCTGTATTTAATTCTTACACTTGTGTCTGCTGCTCTGTAACTGCTCCTGTTATTGCTGTTAATCTCCTCCAGCAGTGAGATGGACTTCCTTTTGTTTTTTACAAATAAGCAGTTTCTCCATGTTTTCAGCATTTCTTGGGAGCGCCACATTTCTGTTAAATTCTCCCTTTTTGTTTTTTTTAAAAACCCAGAAAGTGAAAAACAACTACAAAATAAAGCCCACAGCGCAATGTATTGCCTGTACAAGCCTGTCTCTCCTACCAGCTGGTCTCTTTAGGAGCTGGTGTCTCCCGACAGCTGGTCTCTCCTATCAGCTGGTCTCTTTGAAGCTGGTCTCTCCTATCAGCTGGTTTCTCCTATCAGCTGGTCTGTTCCCTCTGTCTTCATGAGACTTTGCTTTGGCGCCCACTATTCTGTTATAGTCCTGAGGATCAGAGGGTTCTGCCTCGCCTCTATAGCCGACTCTATATGTCACTTTAATATAGTTTCTAAATTTACGTTTATTCCTAAAAAAGAGGAAAAATATTTGACGTACATGTCTACATAAGAATATTTGCAAATGATTAAAAAGCTATTTAAATACATGGACATTACCAGTGGCAACTGATGCATTAACGTTTGCAAGGCAAATGTATTTATTTCTTAGAATAAAATGAAATATCAAAGAAATACTGACAAAAAAAAAACGTCATCAAAATGTTTCAAGGGAGCTGCAGTTTACACTTGACCAAAGGTGGTAAAGTTCATTCTTATAAAAGGGGGTGTATAGACATGCAAAGAGATGCACCACAGCCCAACCCCCCCAACCCAAGTGCGAATGGGAGTGGCCGCAGTCAGCAGGTGACAGGTGTGCTGCAGCAGGCCCCTCCCCCTGCACAAGTCCCTCCCCCTGTGCAGGCCCCTCCCCCTGCGCAGCTCAGTGTAACAGACACACACACTTCCACTCCTGGAACCTGAGCACCAGCTTACAGGCACTTAAGGAGAACCAGCATTAAATGTGCACACTGAGTTTGCTTTTAAACTAATAGTGTGTGTGTGTGTGTGTGTGTGTGTGTGTGTGTGTGTGTGTGTGTGTGTGTGTGTGTGTGTGTTTGTGTACGTACATGCTAATTAAGCTTACTTTGAAATTGTCTTGAGAGGATTTGTTTAAAAAGACAGATTTGCTGTATATTGCATAACACAACATAAAAAATGTACACCGTTAATGCCCAATAGAGACTATATGAATGACAGCCATTTTGTTTTTAAATTTCATGCATATGAAAGAAAATAGTTTTCTGTAGAAAAGCAAACACAAGGCGATCAATAAAACATCTCCATGTTGGAAACAGCAAAAATAACAACGAGCACAAACAGCCAAAGCAAAGAGTTCAAACGCAACAAACGTTCTGACGGCTTCGCCAACACATGTCTGAGCTGGACGAACATACACCACCATTGGAGCGGATCAGTCTGGGGTTCTCACGCTCTCCTCCTAAAATGAGGATTTTAGCTCCTCATTTTAGTTTAATGACAGGAGGCATGTCAGCTCACACCAATCTTTTTAGAATGGAACTGGTTCTAGAATGGAATTGGTTTTAGAGTGGAACTGGTTTTAGGGTGGAACTGGTTCTAGAATGGAATTGGTTTTAGAGTGGAACTGGTTTTAGGGTGGAACTGGTTCTAGAATGGAATTGGTTTTAGAGTGGAACTGGTTTTAGAGTGGAACTGGTTTTACAGTGGAACTGGTTCTAGAGTGGAACTGGTTTTAGAGTGGAACTGGCTTTAGAGCAGAACTGGTTCAAGAGTGGAACTGGTTCTAGAGCGGAACTGGTTTTAGAGTGAAACTGGTTTTAGAGTGGAACTGGTTTTACAGTGGAACTGGTTCTAGAGTGGAACTGGTTTTAGAGTGGAACTGGCTTTAGAGCAGAACTGGTTCAAGAGTGGAACTGGTTCTAGAGCGGAACTGGTTTTAGAGTGGAACTGGTTTTAGAGCAGAACTGGTTCTAGAGTGGAACTGGTTCTAGAGCGGAACTGGTTGTAGAGCGGAACTTGTTTTAAGGTGGAACTGGTTCTACAGTGATGGTCCACATGGTGCAACGACCCTTTTTCTTCAGTGTTTATTTACAATATTTTGCCTTAAACATATATGATTACATTGCATGTAATTGTGTTGCATATAATCAACAAAATGCTTATTTCATTCTATACTGATACTAAACTCTAAGATAAAGGTACAGGTAGGGTGACACGCTGACACAGTTAAGCAGGATTTTTTGTTATGACAAAGTGCGATTCATTATTGTAAAGTAAAAAAAAAATTCATATTTACATATAATTTATTTAAAAACATTTTGTGGTTTTTGATAACTAAAAAAAAAAACCTCTATTGTCTTAAAAATGCTGCCACAGATCAGCACACTGCTAACTGGTAGGATCCCGTGATGGAACAGCACAGGAACAGATGCTGTGTCAGGACACACACACACACACACACACACACACACACACACACACACACACAAATGCAAATCTTAAGACCAAGTACATCTTCTCAAGATACACTTCTGTCCCAAACATAAAGTAACGGTGAGTCTAAGTGTGTGTGTGTGTATGTGTGTATTTGGGGGGGTGCAGTTGTATAAAGATAGTGCCCATTGTAAAGTGTGGCTGGAACGGCTTGTTGCTCAGTACCAATACAGCACCCTTTAAATATGAGGACTTCTACCGCACATCTCCCCCCTTACGTCTGACAGACAGTGGTGTGTGTGTGTGTGTATGTGTGTGTGTATGTCTGTGTGTGTGTGTGTGTGTGTGTATTCCTCGAAAGCTAAAT
>NC_135214.1:36687123-36692967 GCF_052324685.1 Brachyhypopomus gauderio
AAACTGGCGTTGGACATGGGGGCAGGTGGGGTGAATCTCCTCTGTTTGTGGGCCGTGGGCCGCTGCTCCTGTTGGTGGGTGGGACTGTGTGTAATGTCAGTTCAGCTCTTTTGAGAAACTCCTCATAAGGTGAGGGAAGAGTCAGACGCTGTGTTTTGGCAGTGCTGTTTCACAGAGCGCCTGAGGGACTAGTGGCCCAGTGTGGGTCCATATTTGTGGGTGCAGTAATTGTTTATTTATTGTTAATTTAACAGATTTTACTTCACCAACCCCCTTATTCTCATATGACCACATCAAATAATTAACAGGGTGTTTGCATGCGTACAGATAGGTGTGTATGACAGGCTGGGGTTAGGACCCAGTATGAGGGTTAAGAGTAGGATTAGGCTTAGGGTTAACCCTAACCATAGATTTCAGTATAAAGATTAGGGTTAGGGATAGGATTAGGGCTAACCCTAACCCTAGATTCCAGTATAAGGGTTGGGATTAAGATTAGAGCTAATCCTAACCCTAGATTCCATTATAAGGGTTGGGATTAAGATTAGTGCTAACCCTAAGCCTAGATTCCAGTATAAGGGTTGGGATTAAGATTAGTGCTAACCCTAAGCCTAGATTCCAGTATAAGGGTTGGGATTAAGATTAGGGCTAACTCTAACCCTAGATTCCAGTATAAGGGTTGGGATTAAGATTAGGGCTAACCCTAACTCTAGATTCCAGTATAAGGGTTGGGACTAAGATTAGGGCTAACCCTAACCCTAGAGCTGTGGGGAGAGGCCGGGCAGCATGGTGGCAGGGAGGGGGCGGTAATGCCCTGGGGCGCCTGGCGGTGGTGCTGCAGCTGCTGTGAGGTCTACCTGTCCCGGCAGACGCCTGCAGCTTTGGACTGTCGCTGCTTATCAGTGGTGGAGGTGCTGGGAGACCAGGGACGAAACGCAGAGGCCCTCTGTCTCGGCTGGACACACTTCAGACCCTGGAGCACACACACACACACACACACAATGAAGACACCTGACTAAAGTAATTTATTTCAACATTAATTAAACTTGTAACACTGGAGCATGTTTATTTTCAGTAGAAAATGTCAGTGGTGGTAACAGTCCAAGCACGGTCTCTCTGGCAATGCTGCTGGGAACACTGGTGGAAGGAGAATCACAACAGGAAGAAAAGAGAACACAGTCTGAATAATACATCCCAGCCAGAGAAGGAGGTGTGTGTGGTGTGTGTATGTGTGTGTGTCTGTGTGTGTGTGTGTGTGTGTGGGCTGAGGTCTGTGTGTGTGTGTGAAGGGTGAAAGGTGTGTGTGAGGTGCCGTGTATGTGAGATGCGGTGTGAGGTGTGTGTGTGTATGAGGTGTGTATGAGGTGTGTGTGAGGTGCGGTGTGAGGTGTGTGTGTGTGTCTGTGAGGTGTGTCTCAGGTGTGTGTGTGTGTGAAGTGCGGGGTGAGGTGTGTGTGTGTATGAGGGGTGAGGTGCGGTGTGTGTGTCTGTGAGGTGTGTGTCAGGTGCGGTGTGTGTGAGTGTGTGGTGTGAGGGGCTGATGTGTGTTTGTTCTCTGGGCAGGAGCAACCTGCCGCTCTCTCTGAGGTCATTGTGTTATGTGAAACTGCTGGGGGATTATTACAGGCTCCTGGTTTTAGCAGAATGGGTTTTTTCCTAAAGAACAGCAGGGCTTATTTTGGGCTGAGATCACCTTTCACATCAACCTGATCCTCAGTGTTGGCACAGTAGCAGCGATCAGCATCCAAAACCCTCACACAACTCCTGCAAACAGTCAAACTCCAAAACAACACTTCTTCTCATGGTCCAAAACACCAACGCCTGAGGTGTGTGTGTGTGTGTGTGTGTGTGTGTGTGTGTGTGTGTGTGTGTGTTCTTTAAATTCACCATGGCATGCTGTGGAACTGCCACCGGGCCTGAACCAACCCTGTCCTGTCACCCGCACTCAGTGTCCTGAGTGGACTCACCTGACTGGACTCTCGCCCAATGTGAATATGTATTTGATTAACTGGATCAGTGGCCTAACCTTATTGGCAGAGAGGGACCGCAGCCAATCGGATTGCTTGTCTTTGTCTGGCGGTGGTGAGTTTGCTGGGAAGAGCTCATGTTTGGCCTTCTTCACAAGAACAGGGTCGGAGATCTGGAGAGACAGGGACAGACAGACAGACAGACAGACAGAAAAAGAGCTCATGATTAAAACAAAGTCAAACAAATTCAGAATGTGTTGGTATTTTATTTCGGTTTTTAACCTTTTTAGTTAAAGTTAAAAGCAGAGCAGGCATCAGAGCTGTAGAGCTATTGTACATTTACAATGTTAAAATCAACTCTACGTGTTTTTGTCTCTCTGAAGAGGATTGAAACCTTAATTGGGGATGTATGAGTCATTAATTGTGTTGTATATGGTGTTTATGTGTGTCAAATATATGCTGACACAACACCACAACCCACAGGACACAAAATCACAAATACGCCAGTTTCAACCACCATAGAGAAAACCCCTCACTTATAGAACCTTCACTGATCCCTTCTGCTCTTATTAAGTGTGTTTTCCATAAACTCCATTAAATATAATGTATAGGGGTGTATTCAACTAAGGATTTTCATAGTCGAATCTGATTCGTCAGCTTTTCCCTTTAGTCGACTAATAGTCGAATCAGGTTTATTTTTATTTTTTTTATTTAGAGCACCTTAAACGGGATCCCGTTCTCATTCAGGACTTTTTTCCTCTTCAAAGTAAAAACCTAAAACATTCAGATAAATGAATAAACATGGTAGGTTGGCTTTATTCAGCTTTTATTTATTTACTTATTTCGAGACAAACCGCGACGATGACCGAAACGACAAACGGCTGAACTGTTTTTTTCGCCTTACGCGTTTTAAATGGTATGCCATCTTAGTTGTTGTCGTGCGAAATGAAAGACGTTGATGACATAACTTGCACTTTACTTTGTTTGATTCATCTTTATCTTTTTCAAAATACTTTTGAAGTTTTTTAGTAGCCATTATAATCTCGGCAGATGCTGCGTATTCTGTAGCGTGTTCAGCTCCGCTCATTTGGATTGTGCAACTGCAGGGTGTGATTTATGAATGTGTAGTAAGGAAGATGCCTATTGTTAATGCGCAAACATCATTTTAAAATATTTATTAACAGAAATTATGATAATTTTATTTGACAAAAGGCTATATATAACGAAAACAAAGACATTTCATGTAACAACTAATGCTTAGCTGCATCCTTGGGCATCCCCATGCAGTTAGAATAGTACATTCGACTATGACGTTCATAGTCGACTAGGGGGTATAGTCGACTATAGTCGAATCAGCGACTATTGCAGGTCACCCCTAATAATGTATATACTTTACATCTACATACATACATGTACTTTACAGTTACATTATAAAAATCACAATCGGTTGTGTGTGTGTGTGTGTGTGTGTGTGTGTGTGTGTGTGTGTGTGTGTGTGTGTGTGTGTGTGTGTGTGTGTGTGTGTGTGTGTGTATGAGAGACACAGTCAGACAGGAAATCATACCTTCTTTTCAAGACAGACAACACACACAAGTTTCAACAAGAATCTCTTAATAAGGATCTCACAAGATTTGATTGTCGTTGCATCTTTCGCACATGTCAACAATGGCCAGTGAGCACGCGCGCACACACACACACACACACACACACACACACACACACATACACACACACACAACCACAACCACAGTGCACACAAAACTCACGTCCTTCAGCATAGGGGTACGGAACTGCAGATGTTTGAGGAAGAGTTGAGGAGAGCTGTATTTACACACACACACACACACACACACACACACACACACACACACACACACACACACACACACACACACACACACATACACACACACACACAAAAACACACACACACATCTTGCTCATTGGTGTGAAACCAGCTGCAAAGTTTGAACATTTCCAGTGTTTTCTTAAGATGACTTTGTAATGGGATAGGAATGTTCACACACACACACACACACACACACACACACACACACACACACACACACACACACACACACACACACACACACACACACACACACACACACAGAGATTGTTCATAATGGAAACAAATTTCAATCACATTTTTATCTCCTGCTCTTACTTACACAGCCCTCCCTCAAGAGCTTTTAGCACATGCGCGTGCACACACACACACACACACACACACACACACACACACACACACACACACACACACACACACACACACCTATGTATTGTGAGTACAGACAGCGCCCTGAAGCTCTGAAGCACATGTACACACAGAAAAGCTGCTTTTCAGAAAATACAGCTACAAAAGAAAACAAGCAAACAACATTTGTTTCTGCCTCAAAGTGTGTGTATGTGTGTGAGAGAGAAAGAGTGTGTGTTAGCTTGTGTGTGTGTGAGTGTGTGTGAGCGAGAGAGAGCGTGTGTGTTAGCTTGTGTGTGTGTGTGTGAGCATGTGTGTGAGTGTGTGTGTGCATGTGCATTAGCTTGTGTGTGTGTGTGTGTGTGTGAGCATGTGCATTAGCGTCTGTGAGTGTGTGTGTGTTAGCGAGTGTGTGCATGTGCATTAGCGTCTGTGTGTGTGTGTGTATTAGCGTGTGTGTTAGCATGTGTGTGTGTGTGTTAGCATGTGTGTGTGTGTTAGTGTGTGTGTGTTAGCGTGTGTGTATGTGTGTTAGCGTGTACGTGTGTGTGTTAGCATGTGTGTATGTGTGTGTCTATGTGTGTTAGCATGTGTGTATGTGTGTGTGTGTATGTGTGTTAGCGTGTGTGTGTGTGTGTGTTAGCATGTGTGTATGTGTATATGTGTTAGCGTGTGTGTATGTGTGTTAGCGTGTACGTGTGTGTGTGTGTGTGTGTTAGTGTGTGTTAGCATGTGTGTATGTGTGTGTGTGTATGTGTGTTAGCGTGTGTGTGTATTGTGACCTCAGCGTGGCCTCCCTTCAGTTCGGTTACAGTCCTCTGCCGGAAGGGAGGAACTTCCTGTTCACCCAGCCGAGTGCAGCCTGATCTCACTCGCTTCTGCAGTCTCTGGCCCCTTCACATATCCTCCCACCCCCCATCCCAGACCCACCCCCTCCACCCTAGCCCCACCCCCTCCACCCTAGCCCCACCCCCTCCACCCCTCCCCCACGTCCGTCTCTCTCCATATCATGAGGTGAAACCACAGAAACCCAAAGTCTAACAAGCTTGAACACATAGTACCAGCATGCAGGTGTCAGACGTGTTCCAGTCTGACGCTGCTGTGTGTGTGCACCTGTGCGTCTGTGTGCATTTGTGTGTGTATGTGTGTGTGTGTGTGTGTGTGTCAGCTTCACAGACTCAATAGCTGTTTTAATTTCTTTGCCCTCACAACACTTTTACTGTGTAATAGGTGAAGCACCTGTGTGTGTATGTGTGTGTGTGTGTGTGTGTGTGTGTGTGTGTGTGTGTGTGTGTGTGTAGAGGAAGCTGAGGTGTGATAAGTTCGTGGGTTTGGGGTGTGTGCGTGTGGTTGCTGTGTGCTGAAAAGGGTTGAGTTTGAGGTGCGCGTGTGTTCAGAAGGCAAAGGTTAAGGTGTGTATGCATGTGTGTGTGGCATGTGTTTGTTGAGAAGGCAAAGGTTGAGGTATATGTACGTGTGTGTGTGTGTGTGTGTGTGTGTGTGTGTATGTCTGTGTGTGTGTGTGTGTGTGTGTGTGTGTGTGTGTGTGTGTGTGTGTGCGCGTGTTCAGCGTTACTACGAATAGCTGCTTCCGAGAAATGCACAGTAACTTTCTGGAAGTGAGACTGCAAGCTGAAACACACAAACACACTTCACAGACATGCGTGTGTGTGTGTGTGTGTG